>NC_057808.1:54623838-54771160 GCF_018294505.1 Triticum aestivum | reverse complement strand
CGAACTTGGAGTCATTCATCTGGTACATGTGGCATCTCAGATCTGGACACAAGGTGACGCGACCTCTCACTTCATCCGCCATTTGAAGCGGCGCGCCGATGGAGGGCTAGCATACTCCAATATTAGGTTGGCTCTATGTGATGTGGCAACTTCATATACTAACCGGATGCTGGCTATACTACTACAGTACTCACACTCCAAGAAGTGACTCGAAAACCATTCATAAATTGAGTCTATGACATGCATTTGCAAATGTACCATTCATTACACACAACGACAACGAGGATACATGTTGGATTATAGATTATTTCCAACAAAACATTCTAGTAAATACTGAAGTTTTCATCACACAACAAATAACAAGCAATGAAATGAACTTCAACTCAACCAATCCTCGGTGTTGGAAACGCTTGCTTTGAAACATAGGTGCTCTGGGAAGGGCCAGCTATTGTCAATATCGAGAGCAACGCAGGACTGATCATCCAGGCTGAAGTGGCATATATCAGGACCAGGGTAGGGAACCACCGCAATGTCCGAGGTATAGATCCAGTTGGTTCTCATAAATGGTAGTAACGTTGTGTCAACAGCAGCTGAATCGCCTTTCACCATCATTGGATAGTTTGGTCCAAGGAAGAGCGAGTTTTCTCCAAGACTATCAATACTGAACCAGGGAGAAGGTGTTGGCGCTAGCACACTAGTATCCATCCCGAATACCCTGCAACGGGTGTTGGAATAGGTCCGGAGAGGGAAACCATGGGAGACAACACGTGCTCCCTCAGTAGTAACAATCTCAGTGCACTGTATACAGACAAGAAGAGGTGATCCATTGGAATTAGTTGCCAGGCGCCACTGAGTATATAAGTTCTGCTCGTCCTCATGCTCGTGATCATCACCATTGTCATCTCCCCCTTGGTTATAAATTTTTTCAAGTATAGGTGGTGGAATGTTCACAGGACCTTCGAAACACAAGAAGGTTAATTAGTAAAGGGAAACTTGCTAACCCTCATGCATGTGGATGAAACAATTATAATTACGGTGGAAGACAAACGTACCGAAACTACGAGGATCCCATGCAAAAACAGTGCCATGAGTGGTGGCAGCGAACACAAGATCCTCGTATTCAATTGCATCACAGTACTCATCCGTGTACAGAAACTGATTTTTGTGCAATATCCATGGACGAACCGTGGAATCAGTAATGACGGCAACAAGCTTGTCGAAGAGAGCAACAACTTCATAGTTCTCGTAATTCCAAGAGTGGTTGGGAACTCAACAAATTGCTATCTTCCGTAGACGACAGCCACCATGACCGTATTTGAACGTACGTAGATCATGTGTGTGCTCAACCTCAGGGCACTCTGAGATTTTTGGAAGTGGAATCCGCTGACGAGTGTACACATTCACAAGTTCCCACTCGCAATTGTACCCAATATAAACAACCCAATCTCCATTTGCGCCAGCCCAGACCTTACCCTTAAGCGATGGCATCTTGACATCACACGTATCGTTATCAAGCGACATCAACTTGCACAAGGCGAGGCCTCCGTCGTCCGCGCCCATGCGAACAGGCTTATAGTGAAGAAGATAAGGGAGATCAAACCGCTCCTGGACCCTTGGGTTCCTTGTAATGATGTTATTAGTTGAGTCGAGAATGGTCTTGAACGAACCTGCCATGCTAGCCGAGGTGATGACGTCGCACCGATCAATGAGTTCCTCCACCACGTCATCTTTCAGATCGGGGCAAGAATAACGGGGTCGTTTCTGGCTTGTTCCCTCCATGGAGAAGACGATCGAACAATGGCAGAAGGAAGGGTGAAGGCAAATGGAGGAGGGAGGAAGAGCGTGCGACAGCAGTTCCAAATCGAGAGGGGAAGGCGAAGAGGCGTTGGACGATTGGCACGGTACACGAAGAGGCGCCCCGGCCTACATAGACGTCCGTTCGGAAATTGTACAAAAGGACTCACCGTCGTCTCACTGACATGTTGGAACAGGACCACATGTCAATGAAACATGGTGTGTCATTTCTCGTGCAAAATGCGATCTGGCCGCGTTGGCCCGAAGTGCTGCATTATTTCTCGACTTTATTTTTTAATGGCGTGCCGTTCAGTTTTGAAGCACGACTAACTGGTACTGTATGCAGAGAAAATATAAACTACTCTACCACTACTCCACCTCTAGTACTAGTAGTATAAAAAAGATATATAGGCTGGAGCTTCAACGCTTTCTTGCTAAGGGCTGCCCACTTGCTTCTCACACTATCACCCTCTCTCTAGATCTAAAACAGACGACCTCTCTCTCCCTCCTCACCGGTGGTCATAGATCCGCTAGGGAAGAAAAGGACGTGCAGCGTTGACGCACTCCTCGTCGGCGAGCGAGGTCACGCACTGACGACAAGGCCGTCCTCTCAGACCTAGCGCCCGCGCGGGATGGCCTCCGTCCACAAGCTCGCTGCCGTAGTGTGTGCGGAGGACGACGACCATGAGCGAAGCCACTTCCCGCCGACCCTCAGGTATGCTACCTCTTTTCGAACCATACCCTTGTTCTATTGCCCCATCTGCCACGTCGCTGCATGTGGATCTTTTTCCACTCCACCATCTTCCCAATTTGCTATCCTCTGCTCTGCTGGTCACGCAGACGAAAACCTTAATTTGCACTATTAAAGGAAACCCTACTTCATGCAGACTAATCCATGTCTGGGTTGAATAAGGAAAGGAAGGGAGACTGTACTGTCCAAGAGAGTAGGCATCGAACCCGCATCTAGGTTGAAAAGGGGAAAATCAGTAGCTAAGGAACGAGTCTCGTGTCTCTTGGTTGAAGAAGGGTAGAAAGGCATGACAACGCAATAGAGAATGACCAGGTCGATCGGTTTGTTGTTCTCACATAGGAAAAAGGTGGCTAAAGAGAACAAAAATGGGACGTAATCCACATATGCTGCCTGGATATTTGTTGCTCTGGGCAACCATACCTCCCTCACCACTCTATGCGTCCGTGGAGGTACATCGTACTGGTGCGCCCACTGTCTGAATGGGCCTCCCATGCTCTTATTGCCACTTTTTTGCTGTTAGTATAACGCCAGCAGTCAAGTCAAGCAATGCTACTGCTAAAGTGATGCCACATTTAACTAATGCCGCACTCAGTCTAATGCCACCGATAAATTTAAGCAATGCCATTTAATGTCACTGGATTATTTCAGGGTTAGCTGTTGATTGTGGATGTATTAAAGATTTTTCAGCTAAGGCATTCTAATGTTGTTGCACAGCCAGTATACCAACGATGAATCTTGTTACTACCTTCAGATTTTTGCACTGTTAATGCTTATAGATTACATACCTCACTTTCATGAGATAAGTCAATTTTTTTGTACAGTGTCAAGAGGAAAGGTCAAGAGTGGGCACCTCCTCCTCCGGCTGTTCTCTTGATTCGTTCGATCAAGTTTTTATGTTTGACCGATTATCAAGATTGGGATAGCAATTTTTAGGTCCCCTCGAGTTCGAAATGATATTTACCTTGAAGGTACATGGTTTGCAATTTTTTATACTGTCATTAGTTAATAATGCTAGTTACCTTCAGACTTTTGTATTTGGTTTAATGCTCATGCACAGCTAGTATACCAATGCTGAAACTTGTTACCTTTACATTTTGTATTGTTAATTCTTATAGAAATCTTCCAGTGCTAGAGTTTATTGAAATCTGTTCAGTAAAACCATTGTACTGTACCCTGTAATAAAATAACTACTCTACTATTGCACTAGCCACTGGATTAGTGTATATTTGTACTATTCGAATGGTGTTGCATTAGCGTATGGACATAAATAAAGTGTGGCAAGCTTTCCCAGATATGTGCTCAAGAAAACTACTACCTGTTTTTCTAAATACTAGACGTTTGGGTACTTTAAATTGAACTGCGAAAACGTCTTATATTAAGGAACAGAGGGTGTAGAGTTCACTCAAATTATCCCGGTAAAGCTAGTCACACCTTTGTTAAAATTAATGTTCATTATGTTATCGGAGGAGGTCTGTATGTTTGTCTCTAATGCCTGTCGACTACATACCTGACATCATGATGTAATGTTAAGTCATTTCCTTTTGTACAGTGTCACTGAATTGTCAAGGCGGTGATGGCATTTTATTTTAGTTGAACTGCACAAAATATGCTTAAAAGAAGAGGAAAGGTCAGGAATCGATCATTCTTTCAGAAAGAACTATATATGCCTTCCTGACATCAGCCGCTGTTGCCTTATTTATTCCTTCAAACAGGTGGTTAGAAACAGTCTTGCTACCTTTTCCCATTAAGAAATTGGAATGCTTATATTTGTGAGTCTATGCTTCAACTAGTGCCACTTTTATAGTAATCACACTTTCAATATCTATGCAAACAGGGATGCTCGATTTTAGTGGAACTGCACAAAAAGTCCAACTGGTTCAACATTAGGAGCATGTTTTCTTCCAAACCTTTATATCCAATTGGTGGCACTATGAGTTGTTCATTACGAAGGTACATGGTTTGCTACTATCTTGCTACTCTTTTGTACTGTCATTAGATAGTAATACTAGTGGTTTGCATGTGAATTTATTGGCAGGGTGGACCTACATTGGAGGTGCAGGACATGATTCAATGATTGGATGCTCAATTTCGGTTGTATCGATTTCACCTCTTCCATCACTGCGAACATGGATATCCTTGGTCTGATGAAGAATAGGCGCTATATTTCTGCTCTGAACCAGCAAATCAATTCAGTATGAAATTGTCCAGGGCAAAACATGACTGTATCAAATTGTCCAGTGCAAAATATGACAGATGCTAAGCGGAAGAGATGTGTTTAAACCGAAAATACAAGGTGGGGTATATGTTTACTAGCTGCTTGATATTTGTGCAGACAGAGATGTCTGCCCGTTGCTATTTGGCAAACAAACAAAGTGACCGCAATTTTGGTTGAACTGCACAAGAGAATAGTATAGTCACTGCATGCAGTGCCATTTGAAAATAGACACAGAAAGATTGGATAGTCACTTCATGGATAGCAGAAAAGTAGTATTGTACTATTTATTGGCCAACACTAGGTGCTTCATTGCTTTGGTCTGATTTTACAATGGGCATCATTTTGCCTAAGTTAAAGTTTGTATTCCAAAAATAGTCTCGCCGTGTGATCGAGAGAAGACCAAATCATATTGTAGTGGATGTTCCTCCATCATGTGTGGTTCATTCTCATGGTTCCAGCTATTGGTGAAACCACTTACGCTTGCAAGAGGAATTGTAGACTTCACAAACAAATTTTTCTTTCAGTCTATATTGAATGTCGGCCAAGAGAAGCATCCATGTTAGTAGAAAGAACAGATGTTTTTTCTAGATATTTGCTTTTGGAGATACATATTTGTATATGATCTTTGAATCATTGAGATGCATTAACATGTTGATCTTATGTATGGGAATCGTACTAGTTGGTTTTGAATTTGGGCTACTAATGTGAACATATTACAATGTCAGGCCTGTGAGTCTCGTGTGAACATTTCGAATGGATCGGCTCTTACTGCTGTGCACAACATGATCCTTATTTCTTTGTTCTCAGTGTTTACAAGGTACTAACAGTTCCTTATTTCTGTTCGCTTAGTGTTTAGAAGTTACTGATCGATCACTAGCTAGCCTACTAATGCGCTCTTGGCAGTTTTAGTTGCGACGCAAGATCCAAAGTGGCAGTTTTTTGAATAAAAATGCCTACCTGTGAAGAAACTGACAAGCTACTCTGAAGAAAATGCCATGCGAATCTGAAGAAACTGCCAGCAAAAACGTTCGCAAAGGCCCTATCTCCCAGCTAACGTTCATCAACTAATGTGATCGTACACGTACACCATCTGACCTACTCGATCCTACACGTACACTATCCGACCTACTCGATCCTACACGGATAAATAGCGGATCACGCACGTACTACCTCCTTTCCGGTTTGCAGGGCTCAATTCAAGAAACGACCTACTCGATCCTACACGAATAAATAGCGGATCACGCACGTACTAGTACCTCCAGTTTGCAGGGCTTAATTCAAAAATCTCACCAGCCAAAGTACTCCCTCCGTCCGGGTTTATTAGTCCCGTGAGCCAAAGCAGCAAGACCAAGGCATGGCAATAATTAACTGCATGCAGAAGTTTAAGCCTAATTAATTCCAGCGATTTAAGTGGCTGCATGCGTGCCCTCGGCTGCGACTCGTTGCATGCTGCTCCACGTACTGGCTGCGAGCGATTCTGAGTGGCTGCATGCAGCCGACCGTAATTAAGGCAGCTAATTGATGCAAAAAAAGATGTGCGTTAATTGTTGCGGGCCTTTTAAATCCGTGGAATCATTTTTGACAAGGAGGGAGTACCTCATCTGGATGATTCGAGTGCACTCGTTTGACCGTCATGCCGGCGTGCGACCCAGCACGAACGGGACGCACCACTGACGGGACGGGACGGCATAGTCATAATTTCAGTTTTTCTAGTTTTCCATGGCAAGCTGGCGCGCTAAGCCATGCCTACTTATGCATTGAATTCCGATGACCGCGATGACCGTCGCGTTTCCCGCGACACGCTAGCACTACAAAAAAAAGACACATCCGTGACATTTTGGGCCGAACGAATTTTTTTTCTGTCATACTTATGACACTTCTATGACGATAATTGTGACAAAACCCGGTATCATCATAGATGTGGTGGGCTCCTACTTCTATGACAAAAAATCATGACAGAAAATGGGCTTTTCATCCTGGGCGGGACGGAGACGCAGCTGCATGACATTCTTTGGGCCGTCCATGACGGAAAAAACCATGGTAGAAGCGAGGGCGAGGAAAATTTCGGCGAGTTCCCGGTTACGGTGGGTGGTCGGGGGCCGAGCGATGCGCGTTTCTCTCGTACACGTACGCGCGTGTGTGCGAGGCGTTGGCTCTAACTGAACCCGAGCGAGGCGTTGGGCTCTAACTGAACCCGAGCGATTGCACTGCAGGCTACGCGTTACTGAACCCGAGCGATCGATCGATGGCTGTTAACAGAACCCGATCGAGCGATTCGTTCGCTACTGCTGCTAACTTAAGCCGATCGATGCTGCCTCTGGATGAACAGTGAGCGTTGCGGGGGGGGGGGGGGTGGGTGAATAGTGAGCGGTGGGGGTGGATGAACAGGACCCCGTGGCGTTGCCTCTGGATGAACAGGACCCCGATCGGTCGAGCCGGTTGGGGCTGGATGAACAGGACCCCGTGGAGGGCGGGATGAACATGACGACCCCGTGGAAGGCTGGATGAACAGTAGACGGTGGAGGGGTGGATGAACAGTAGCCCGTGGAGGGGTGGTTGAACAGGAGCCCGTGGAGAGGGGTGGTTGAACAGTAGCCAGTGGAGTAGCGCGCGGTGGAGGCTGGATGAACAGGAGCCCGTGGATGAACAGTCGCAGGTGGAGGCTGGAGGAGGTCGACGGTGGATGAACAATAGCCCGTGGAGGCTGGAGGAGGTCGACGGTGGAGATGAACACTATCCCGTGGAGTCCCGTTTTGCGGTACGCCACACCCCTCCCGATGAACAGGACCCCCGTTTTGACCATAGCGCTCCAACACAAGTCCGTTTCCTCCGTTTTGCGGTTCGCCACACCCCGCTCCCGATCAACAGGACCCCGTTTTTGACCGTATGCGTGGAACACAAGTCCGTTTCCTCCGTTTTGCGGTACGCCAGACCCCTCCCGATGAAACAGGATCCCGTTTCGACCGTGGCCGGTTGAACACAAGGGCGTCGCTTCTCCGCATTTAGCCTGTGTAGCCGTTGGCTCCCACGCTTCGTTCTCCATGAACACGCGCATTCCGTTGCTCCGATGACCGAGCATGGTTGTGCTCCCCATGAACACGACGCGACGTTGTTTCTTCGTTCCGACCCAGCCATGTACACGAGCCCTGGCCATACGTATGCGCGAGTAGGCGTTCGAGACCCACCCCGTATGTACGTACTGGCCGTATTTTCTTTCTTGCATACCTGGCCCGTTGTCACGTACGTGTACATGCTAAGGTGCCGCGCCTCTACTACGACACGTGCGCGCCTCTACTAAGACACGTGTGCACCGCTACATCGACCAGTATGTACATACACGTTCGCGACTAGAATGACAACACTACGTACACTTCGACCAGGTGGGTCCCGACTGTCAGGCACTTCCTTGCGTGCGAAGATGTAGCTGGTGGGTCCCAGCAGTCAGGGGGTGAATCTTTTTTTGCCCGGACGCACTTCCTTGCGTGCGAAGATGTAGCTGGTGGGTTCCAACAGTCAGGGGGGAAACATTTTTTCGCGAAATAGGGTGGCCCGTCCGGTGGGTCCCTGCTGTCAGGTGGAGGAATAATTATTTTGCGCGTAATAAGGAGGCACTTCCTTCCGGCCGCCGTGGACCCAGCTGTCAGCCTCTCCACGTACAGTACTCTGATGGAAGTCGTTCCTTGACCACGTTGGCCACGCCGCGTAGACAGCACCAGGGCGGTGGATGACGGCGAGGCCTAGGAAGGGGACGATGTGGAGCCAGGGAAGACGCGGCAGTGGAAGGCCGCACGGAGAGGAGTATGAGGGTTCACTGGTTCGGATGCGGTGTGAGGCTGCCGTCGCCGCAGGGCCTGGCCAGCGGTGGGAATAGTAGGGGCGGTGAGGCCTCCGCGGAAGCACAACCAGCCACGGGAGGCAGGAGCATGCGGCATGACCGGCACTGCTTTGGGCGGCTGGAGCAAGAAGACCAGAGGTTGAAGAAGCACAACGGCCGTTGGATGGACATCGTACGGTCACTGGAGCTCGAATCGTTCATATTGACTAAGTTGACAAAGCCCTCCGTCGCCGTCAACTTAGTAGGCCCACAACTCAGCCTCCCACCAAGGTGGGTCCCAGCTAGCAGGGGGAGTATTCATTTTTTTGTGCGTAATAAGGAGGCACTTCCGGTGGGTCCGAGCTGACAGCGGGGGGAACGTTTTTTTTCGCGAAATATGGTGGGTCCACAAGTCAGCCACCAAATCTGCCGGGTCCTAGCTGTCATCGGAAGGAATAGTTTTTTTCGCATAACAAGGAGGCACTTCCTTCCGTGCGAAGATAAAGCCGGTGGGTCCCAGCTGTCAGGGGAAGGAAACAGCTCAATAAGGAGGAACTTTCCTTGCGTGCGACCATGGACCTCGTGGGTCCCAGCCGTCAGGCTCTCACGTACATTCCTCTTCCGATGACTCTTGTTTGTTGACCACGCAGCGCCGAGCGCAGCGAGGCGGTGGACGACGGCGAGGCCCCAGACTGGAACGACCCGGAGATGGGGAAGACGCGGCAGTGGAGTCACAGACGGAGAGGAGTGGGAAACTTGACTGGTTTAGGTGCGGGGTGGGCCTACACTCGGCAGAGAATAACAGGAGGTGCGGAGTGGAGGGATGGCCTGGCCGTTGGCGGGGTAGCGTTTCGCAGCGAGGCACGCAAAACAACGCCGCTGGACGCCGGAGGCTGGAGCAGGCGGTCCCGACAGCGCTGGGGGAAGAAGACGAGAGATTGAAGAAGAATGCCGGCCGTTGGATGTAAATCCAACGCCTTGCTTAGGCTTCGACCTACTGGCCCACATGTCAGCCAGTCCATTTGTTTTTTAGTCCGTTTGGTGGGCTGGGTGAAACAATGATGTAGCATCTATGCAGCCCGTTTATATATATGCTAGAATTTAAAGCCCATTTGCATTTTTCTCGAAATCCGCGACTTGCTGGGCTGGGTGAAAATATCATGTTGGGCTGGATGGAGAAATGTTATAAAAACATAAACACATGATTGCACGTCTATTACTGCATTGGTCAGTAAAATCTTTGCAAGTTTATGTACGCAATCACTAGGAGTTAACTTGCCAAGTTATATATAAACAATTATTATTATCATTTTGTAAGAACTTTCAATTTATGAAATAAAATATCATTTTAATTTGATGAGTTAATAGGACGTGGGGTATTATTTTTTTAGGCTAGACGTGGGACAGTTGAGTTGGTTCTAGGTAAATGTACTAAGAGAAAACTCAGTTTACATCGAAAAAGAAAGAGGAAGAAAATTCAGATATAGGATTAATGAAAACAAAAAATAAAGGAAAACATATATATTTTATAAAATGGTTGGACGAACGACAGGTTTAATGGAACCTTATGTTACATATATATATGTAATAAAATAAGATATATATATATATATTATTGAAGGGAAAACATAGGTTCAGTTTTGCATTCTTATAAAAAAAGAACTGAGCTGTGCGTCGTCTTGAAAAAACAAACATAACTTGGGCTGCTGATGTTATAGACAAGCTAGGTTGGGAGGCCCAGAGGCCACTAGATCTAAAAAACGTTGAAACATGTCGTGGGCTGCCCATGTTAAAAAAATGAGACCAACCCAAGGACTTGAACTCGGGTGGGCTGGCAGCAACCTCAAGCTGCCCAGCCAACGGGTCGACGACCCGTCCTCTTGGGCTGCCCATGTTAAACAACAAAACCTAGGCCATGGACCTGGTGGGCCCGGGACTGTCAGCCTCTCGACTAACAGTTGTCTCCCGATTCTCTTATTTTGCTGACCATGTTGGGAACGACAGACGGCGGCGCCACGACGACAGCACCAAGGTGGAGGACGACGTCGAGACCGTGGACTGAATGAACCGGAGCGGGGGAAGACGCAGGGGGAGGGGAGTACGAGGGTTGACTTGTTCGGATGCAGGGTGGCCGGTGGAGCTCCTTGGTATCGTTGTCTTCTTTCATGTTGGCGTAGCAGGGGTTGATGATGGTCTCGGCGAGGTCAACCACGGAGTCCTTCTCCTGCCCGTTGCCGATGATCTTGTATTGCTTCTGGATGTCGACAAGCTTGCTGCACCAGATGGCCGAATCGTCATGTTCTTCCTTCTCTCCACCGTAGCGAAGGTGCAGTCGGCGCTGCCGATGAAACGGGCGAATGCTCCAGAACCTCTGATGGCCCTACAACAGTGGTAGACGAGAACCTCGTCCCGCACGCATACCTGGGCGACCGCGATCCGCTGGTCCCTATCAGGAGACGAATGGATGGGCACAAGGTCTAGTCATGCGACCTTGTGCTTTCTCATCCTGTAGGTATAGCTTGAACTCGGCGAGGCAGAGCTTCACCGAGTCCGGATCGTTGGTGTACATCACATTCAACTTGCTGCCGCCATGGGACTGAACGGAGAACTCAAAGGTGAACTCCTTGCTGAAGTCCATATCCAGCAGGCTCACCCCTCGGATCGCCATTGGAGTCTCTTCAAGTGAACGAGTGAGTAGGCGGCAGCAGCAGTTAGTTTTTCAGCTCTTGGGGAACTGGATTCAACAGTAAACTGAGTGTGTACAGGCGACAACAATTATGACCCCTCCCTCACCCACTGCATGCCCTACAGAATATGCTCCCTCGGTGCATTCAAATGCCTCCATTAAGAAACCTATTCCGGCCACACACGTCGGTTCACGAGCGAGTCTGTATTGCTACTGTAATAAAAAGTGTCAGTGGTCAGTTTACTTAAATTTAATTAGCTTTAAATAAAATGTATTCTTAAAACAAGCAATGCATTGGCTCGTTCTATCAGTGCCACAGGATCAACATGCACAACAATTAGAATTATTATTCTCAGGACGCACATGATCAGCACATTGGCCGCACTTTCACACAGACAATACTACCAAGTTTGAACAGTTTGTTATGGTTGCTCTCCTCTACATCATCATGCCGTGTTTCCCAGCTTGCAAGATTCAGAACCAACAAATAAGATTCAAATAATAAGTACAACAAAGATGCCTACACATCTCATTGATTCCCAGCTTCCAAGATTCAGAACCAACAAATAAGATTCAAATAATAAGTACAACAAAGATGCCTACACATCTCATTGATTCCCAGCTTGCAAGATTCAGAACCAACCCATTAGAGCCTTTTCATAAAGTGAATATCGAGATTAAATCCATCTTGGCTAGCCATGTCATACAATCGAAGAACTTAGCGAATGCTCTTGACCGTCACAACATCTGTAGTTGAGTATTCCTGTTTGCACAGCACAAACAAGAAGAACATGATTTCACTTTAATAGTGGCCACCTTGAACCCAACCTGCAGCTCCACTCGGATGAGGCCTGCCTGGAGTTCCATGATTCAATTCATGCGCCTTTTTCTGCAGTTCACCTGAAATGAAGCAAAGATTGCATCATTCAGCTAGCAAGAAGTACTTGCTCTCGTGAGCTGGCAGGTTCTTCTTTAGTAGTTGCACTAAAATTGAGCAACATTAAGGTTGGCTATCCTGCTCATGTAAGGTGCAACTATAATTTGCTTATCCTTTTGTGCAGTTCCACAAAAATAAAGTGCCATTGGGGTGATAGTGACGACTCATCTTGCAAAGGCTAATAAAATGTTGCACGAGATTACCAACAGAATTTGACGGATATTTTGGGAACTCCAGTCACCATTTTGTGCAGTTCCACCAAAATTGAGAGATGTTGCCCACGTGACATTTTTGTTGAACTGCACAAGACACTCATTCCAAAAAAGTGTTTTGTGCAGTTCACCAAAAGGTCACAATAGCAACAAGGTGAAATGGATATCCCTATCTGCACAAAAAGATAGAAAGTAAACAGTTGTTGTTCAATAAGAATATACGAAACATACACGAAATAAAAAGAAGCATCTTAATTATGTTCATGGCAATCACGCAAGGACAGTAGAAATTTAAAAACGTCAGTAATGCTTCATGTTACCGGAAGCATTATGATCAACTATGACATTCGTCAAATATGGGATTACTTTAATTGTGGCATTGCTTGTTTACCAGATATAGTAAATCAACAGCAGCTAAAGAGTTGGTTTAAGGGCATGGGACCATGGGGACACCAGGTCACTCAGCAGCGTAAAGAAGCAACTTACTTATCATACTTGGGAAAATAGCAGGAGTACCATTTGTTAACACAGTTTAATTGCATCATATCACTGGAGGCATTAGATTAACAATAACACTGGTTAGACATGTCCTTAAGGTAACAATGTGATCGCTTCATTTTACATGCGCCCTTACATTAACAACAACAAAAGGTTGGTATAAGGACATGCGACAGTGGACGCATCAGCACAATGTACCTACAAAGAGGCATAAAGTGGTGATGCCGAGTTTGTTCATGCTCTGTGAGGGCAGCAAATCTAATCCTGGAGAACTTTTACTATGTGAGGGCAGCAAATCTAATCCTGGAGAACTTTTACTATGTGAGGGCAGCAAATCTAATCCTGGAGACCTTTTACTATGTGAGGGCAGCAAATCTAAACCTGGACATACTCTGTTGACTTGTCCACCAGCCGCCACTTTCTGTCCATTTTTCAACCAATAATAGATCTGTTCCTTATCCAGTTTGTACTGAGTTTCCCCGTTTTCCCTTTTCAACCAAGAGACCAGTTGGGTACCCGGTCTCTACTACTTCCCCCCTGTTATTTCCTCTTTGAATCAAGTCCTAGATTCATGCTACAACTTTCCCCCTTTCTTCGTTGTTTGAATCAAGTCCTATATTCGAATGCATGAAGTAGCTTTACCTCTAATAATACCATAAATTTAGGTGGATTTGGAAGAGCTGATGGAAGTAGAAAAGGATGCACATGCAGACACGTTGGGAGCTGGGGCAGTAGAGCAAGGACGCTTTCGACGAACTTGTACCTGAGGTTCATCGGGATGTCGGCAGCGGCAGGTCCAATCTGCGCACAATACGGCAGGGAGGAAGAAGGGTCGGAGGACCTCCCGAGCCGGTGGTGTGTCGGAGAGAACGGCACGGGCAGAGGATCGGGCCCCGCCGACAGCTGTGGGTTTCCTCCCTCGGCGGCGATGACCGCGTGAACGATGCACCTTTTAGTCCTCTACACACACCGGCCGAAGGGATCCGGCCGGATCTGTGACCAGCGGTGAGCAGAGAGAAAATGTCGCTACCGCTGTATTGTTTAGATCTGGAGAGGATGAGAGAATGAAGAGAGCAACCCTAGTAAAGCAAGCGCTCAGGCCCTTGTGTACATATATAGTGGAGTGATTATCTTTTTCTCTCCACAACAAGCATTTCAATTTGTGTACATGGCATTAAAGAAAAGAAACTCTCTATTTAAGGTGACTACTGTACGACTCCTACTTACTACTAGTATTGTTCACTTGTGCTCCCCGCCCCTCCATTCATTGAACAACCCCACGGGTGAATAAACATACAGTAAGTATTTATATAGAACGAACAAGCTCGAACTATTTTCGCATAGTTAAAAGTTGAGGGCGGGGCTTTTCCCGGGCAGTACGCGCGGCAGTTTTCGGGTAGGCGGTTTGACAGAGAGGCGAGGAGGGTGAGCGAGTGGCGGATTCTCAAACATACTGCTGGAAAGGTCGGGCTGTGCGATTTGACGGCGCGTTACTGCTGGAAAGACTTGTGATATGACCACTCACTATAGTCATGAATTACCGGCGCTCCGACCGGGGTGATGCCCCCCTTCCGTTCCGCGCTCTAATCTGGTGCATGACATGTCGACTCGGATGGTGGCTCTCCCACATGTCGGAGTAGTAAGAAGGAGCAAAGAATGATGCGGTATATACTACTACTACTACTCAGGTCGGAGGAGTGTGAACCACGGCAGCCCAGTGAACCAGCAGTGCGAACCATGGTAGCCTAGTGAACCAGCAGTAGAAAACAATGTGCTGATATGGCCATAAAAACAATGTGCTACGGTCCACACTATAGCATGTACAGTACCACTCCTCTTTTTCTGGATCCCTGAGTTAGAGGTAGTTTGGGTTGAAATAGCCTCAAATTATCGAAACATGAGGGGTTAGTTTGAGCTAGTTTGCTCTAACCCAGCTAAAAAAACTAGCCCGGTGGAGAGGTTCTAATTGGGTTAGTTATCCTCGGGCCCCCTAAAAGAGAACTAAAAAATCTTCCCTGCCCGCACTAGATCGCTCCCCCCTCTCGCATGACTCCTCTCTGTTCCCCATAGGGCCGCCCGCCCAAGCGCCACTCGCCCTCTCTCTCCTCCGGCCGCCCTCTCCTTCCAGCCTCCGCCGACCTACTCCGGCCGCCCTCTCCCTCCGGCCTTCGAAGGTCGCCCCGCTCCCCCTTCACTGGTCGTTTTTCTCCCTCTGCCGTGCGCGGCGGCGGCGCATCTACCAGGGAGGTCGCGAGAGGGGTGAGTTTGTTCGTTCCTTCTCTGTCTCACAGCCATATCATTGATCTTGCTCGCTCTAGCGCTAATTTTGATTTGGAAAAGTAGATCCTGATCAAACTTGGTATAGATTTGTGGTGCACGCATGGAATTGTTTGATGCTTCTTGAGGAGGTAATAAATCTTTCTAGAGGCCCAAAGATTCAGTTCACCTTTCTAGGTATTTCAGTTTCAGGCTTGCATTATTTCTAGAGGGCCAAAGATTCAGTTCACCTTTCTAGGTATTTCAGTTTCAGGCTTGCATTATTTCTAGAGGCCCAAAGATTCAGTTCACCTTTCTAGGTATTTTAGTTTCAGGCTTGCATTATTTCTAGAGGCCCAAAGATTAAGTTCCCAGTCGGCGGCAAGCGGCCCTGCTACCCATGCCGGTGTTGACCTCAACTCGCAAGGGCCGGCGTCGGAGGGGTTCCCGGGGTTTGGGCTCTACAAAGCCTTCCTCCAGAGCGACGATGGAGAGCTCCTCCCTCGGTGCGTGAGGGGCTCCGGGCTCCCTCCCTATCGTGAATGACTTCCGTGATGAGTTAGCTCATGCTTTGTTTTATGCAGTGTTTTTTTGTGAAGCTTGATTGACGACTTGTATGTTTAAGTGGGATATCTCATTTGTATGGACAAAGTAAAAATTATCATGTTTTGCGTGCTTGATTTGTAAAGATGGTTCATTTATGTCAATTGTGAGCGGGAGGAGGCCACAGAAGAGCCGGCCACACCAAATCCGGCCGGAAATAGGGTCCAAAGTAGTCAAATGATTGATAAAGAGCATTTATTGTTAATCTAACCCTGCCATCCATACACCTCTTTGGTTTAGAGTTAGTTCAGGGTTAGAATCTAACTCTAACCTCTAACTGAGTTAGAGTTCCCCTCGTCTTCGTTCATCGCCATCATACTTTCCCCATTCCTGTGTTTTCAGTATCCTGCGAATCAAAGAGGCCCTTTTTTGCGGGAAAAATCAAAGAGGCCCTTAGACTGGTTTAGGTCTGGTCATTTATTATAAATGTGTTATGTCCAAAATTTAATGAACGTGCTTCGGTTTCTATGAAAATAATCCGGTTTCATGTAGTAATTCATTCATTTATTTATTATTCTGCGGGGGGTTTGCATGTAATTCATGAGGTCTGAAATGTAAAGTACCCCAGCATATGCTCCGAGTCGTGCATGCACTACGACCTAGATGCTCTATGTCCCAAATGTCGGCGAATGGGAGCACGTGGAAATAGCCTAGGAGTACATATAGGAGGACAAATGCGTGAAAAAATATGTACTGTGAAGCGTAGCTGCGGTTCGAAAAGGAGACCTAAAGTGATGACAACTATAGGTCGCATGCACCCAACTAGTGGTACTAGACATACGACTATTTTTTCCCTCAAAAAAAGAGGCACGAGTGCTCAGTACTCCTATTCTATCAACACGAGTCCCATCTGACAACAGCGTCCGTACTACAACTAGCTCTACTCCCTCGTTTCTCTCTTCTAATTCTAAACTCGGCCGACGCCCGGTGGGCGGGGTGGGTTGGCTCAACTGTGGCCCCACCTCATAGTGAAAACGTTACGACTGGAATAAAAATGCCATATACTCCCTCCGTTCCTAAATATAAGCCTTTTTAGATACTATTTCAAATGGAATACAGCATACAGATGTATGTAGACATAGTTTAGAGTGTAGATTCACTCATTTTGCTCCGTATGTAGTAGTCACTTGCTGGAATCTTTAGAAAGACTTATATTTGGGAACGGAGGGAGTACTATACTAATAAAACATTAAGGCCACGAGGCGATGCAGTGCTGGTTACAGGAGGCAAGAAGAAGAGATGCATCCATCAACGACGTCCACCTCCTCGACTCAGGGCGCCGGCCCACCGAACGGCGCCTAAGTAGCAGCGGCTTTCGTGGCCAGGTCGACGTGCTTCTCAACAATGGCGTCCAAGGATTCCAGCCGCTAGAAGAAGGCCAACGTCTTTCTGTCCTCGCTTGCCTTGTAGTGGCCTATGTAGATGATTTCCTCGTAGACGTGGATGTGCAGGTCGACGGTTTCTTGCACGGCGAGGCGCTACGCGGCGAGCGCGGCCTCGAGGTGCACATTCTTCGTCGCGACCTCCGGCACCTGTAGGGCCACCAGGGCTTGAAAGAGTTCGTCACCACGGAGGCCGATGAGGGTGGCAGGCAATGAGGAGCCTGGGCGCGCGAGCTGGAGCAGTACGGCAAGGTCGTCCACGCGCTTCTTGACGGCGGTGAACTTGCGGATGGAGTTGACCAACATGTCGTCCATGTGAGAGGCGAAGCCGGCGTCGGCGAGGGCTACTTTGCCGGCGGTCGCCAGCACCGTCTGGAAATGCTGCGCGGTGCGGGGCAGTAGGCCGGCGCCTTGGATAATTTGGCTTCTGGTCACTTTGTCTTGGATTGGAGTGAGCAGTGTTGCGCAGAGACTTGGGAGTAGATGGATTGGAGTGGTGGGCGCCTTTATATGAGAGTCCAAACTCTGTTGCATTCACATCATCCTGGCTCTATTCTGCTTCTCCAATTAATTCCTTCTGCATGTAATTGAGGATGCATCATTGACCGTTCAACGTCTCGGGAACCGCTACCCTCTACCTCCTTGGCATTCAAGCACCTATGGAGGCGACTGCCACTCGCGTCTATCGCGTGTCAGGAGACCGTCGACGACGAGTTGCCTATGGTGACTTCGTAAATTTCAAGATGATAGTGACGTGCGTGTGTGCGTTCATAGGGGTGAGCGTATGTGCGTGTATATGAGCGTTTGCGTCTATACTATGTCAAAAAAAACGTAAATGTGTGTCAAAAAGAGACTAGTCAGTATAGTCCGGGGCTGTTTGGATCGTGACTATCTTTGCCATATATTGCCACATGATTTTTGCCACACTTGCCACACTTCCCTTAGTTGAGTTACTCAAATTGTTAGCCACACTTTAGCTTGCCTAAGGGAATCTTGCCACACTTTTTGTGTCTATGACATGTGGGGCTCACTGCTCATAAAAAAATCCTTGCCTTAGGTGTGGCTAGAACCAAACACCTACCTAACTTGGTCAAACTTGCCTAAGGTTAGGTGTGGCAAAGTGTGGCAAGGTGTGGCTAGGAACCAAACAGCCCCGTAATATTGTGCACCTCGGAGAGGAAAACGATAGAACTACGTATTTATTTACGGTGCATATTCACTCATTTTTCTCCATATGTACTCCGTCTCGGTGTAGTGTAGTCACTTGTTGAAATCTCTAGAAGGGCAAATACTCCTTTCTAGTTTACAGGGCTATACTAGCAAGTAGTTGTACGTACTAGTACAATAGTGGGCTCACATAGCAATTTTGTCTCATGCAAGAGCCTGGCTATATGCGTGCTCCAATGTTCGCAACTGCCACGTTCGGGTTGCGCTTGGCTCTTCACCTCTTCGAGAAGACGAACAATGATGTTACTACTACTGCTTCTACAGTGTCGAATCCACTGTTGCATGTCCGTCCACCGCGAGTGGGAGGGATAGCTTGTTGTAGAAGTACTATAAGCAAAAGCCTGTCCTCGTTCGCGAGCAACCGCGCGCATGGGCGAGGGAGAAGGCGTGTAGTAGTAAAATCAATCTTCTCCTTGTTGTACGAGTTGACGCGACACATCATAGCACTGGCCCCACATGCTTGCCTCTAAATTTGGCTGAAAGACCCGCAGTGTACAATATATTTGCTGCAACCTCTAACATTTACCCACCACAAATTAAAATATATATTCCTGTCTTGACCAGATGAGCGTGCAAACTACAATCACCAGGGTGACAGGTAGGACCAGAAGACTATTTTAATATTTTAAAAAAAACTTCGAGACGGCCACATAGCATGGAGCCGACCCCAACGATTTTAAGCTTACAGGCACGGTACACGCTATCCTAGACTACTCTACACATGAAACTACGACACGAGCGTCCGGGCTGCGCTTGACTCTTCGCCTCTTCGGGAAGTCGAACAATGATGGAGTACTACTGCACTGGAGGAGTACTACAGTACGCTTCTGGCCATCTGACACCGATTGAACTACTACATGTCCACCGCGTGCGGGAGGGAGAGCGTGTAGCAAAAGCTTCTCCTAGTCTTGCCAGCCACCACGCTCATGGGCGAGCGAGGGACGCTCCTGCCTTTGTGTGTATGACAGGTGGGCCCGACAGGTGGGTGGCCAACCTGTCATACAGCCAAAGGCGGGTGCAGTTAAGTCCGCGAGGGAGAGGATAATCAAACTTCTCGTTGATGTACGAGTTGACGCGACACATCAAAGCACTGCACTTGATATATTTCATTAATTTGCGTTTACCGATGCATTAATTACAACGCATGCATGCATGCATGCCGTGACTCTCCTTTTGATACTTGCATGTGTTGATTTAATGCACCTTGAAGTAGTATAAAATATGTGATGTTAAAGCTTTGTAATGCCCCGGCCCAAGCGAGAGATGGTTGTGCACGAGAAGGGCAAGATCATGCAGATGGAACAGGACCTGACGATGGAGCTCTCTAAGGTCTCGATGGACCTCACCGTGGTCCACTGCCCCTTGTGCCTCCGCCCCTTGAAGCCTCCAGTGTATGAGGTTCGAATACACCTCATCCGTTCGGCTGATTGAGCAAGGTGCAGGTTTCTTGATTGATGTGTTGTTCGATTGATTTCTGTAGTGCAAGGGAGGGCACCTGGCCTGCGCGGACTGCTGCGTCGAGCGCCCCGGGAACCAGCGGCAGTGCCAGAAGTGCGAGCGCGGCGGTGGCTTCAACGTGCGGAACACGGCGGTGGACTCCGTCCTTTCGTCGGTTAGGGTGGAGTGCCCGCATGAAGGCTGTGGGCTCTACGCCACTTACCACACGCTCGCCGATCACCAGAGCGTGTGTCCGCTCGCGCCATGCAAATGCCCCGTGCCTGTCTGCGGCTACGAAGGCCCGCCGCCGGTGCTCTACCACCACATCAGCACCGCGCATCCCATGCTCGTGCACAGGATCCAGTGCGGCAAGGTGCTCCAGCTGCAAGTGCCACTGTCGGAGCCACGGGTCTTGCTGTTCGCGGAGGAGGACGGCCGCACGTTTTTCTTGGTCGGCAGCGTGCTCGACATCGGCGCGCCTATCGCCGTGTCAGTCGCCTGCATCAAAGCGAGGGTGTCCCCACTGCCGCACTACGTGGCCAAGCTGTGGGCGAACGGCCCGCCGGGGGAGCCCAAAGGCACGACCGACGCCATCAAGGTGGAAATGAAGGTGACAAGCAGCAAGGATCCCGGCGACGTCACCGTGCAGGAGCTGACCTTCTTCATAGTTCCGCCCAAGCTGCTGGCTGGGGCTAAGCTGGTGTCCCTCCACATTCAGATTGACAAGCTCACGTCCTAAATGTTCGAGAAAGATATGTATACGACGGTGCCAGTTATTGCACGTACACAGCAGTAGAAAAAGAACTACCTTGGCATATGCTACACCACGGCCGAGAACACGTGCCCACGTAACGCCATCTGGGAATAGTGCCGCATTTCGAAACTAGAACCGTCAATAAATTTTGAGCTTGCGTCTCGTCACATTCCAAATTACTCCACGGTATATTGAATTGCAAACCTGTTCACACCGATCACAACCTAAACAGTTTCCCACTTAGGAGCGTATTAGTACTCGGTTATAAATACTAGTATGCCAAGATGACTGCACATTCCTCCTCAACTCCTCATCCACAAAAACAAACAAGTCATTCAGCATCCTTCCCTTGCGTCTGCCATGGCCAGCGTGAGTTCTCGGTCGAGAGATTGCCACCAGGGAGAGGCAAGCATGGAAGCGGAAGCACGAGAGATGTCCCGCCTCGCTGCGAAAGCAGCCGACATGTCC
The DNA here is from genome assembly GCF_018294505.1 of Triticum aestivum. NCBI lineage: Eukaryota > Viridiplantae > Streptophyta > Magnoliopsida > Poales > Poaceae > Triticum > Triticum aestivum. Next base: position 54,750,126 of record NC_057808.1, on the reverse strand, counting down.
CGCCGCACGGAAGTAGTAGCACAGAGGTCCTGCCGCGCCGCTGAAGCAGCACGGAGGTCCCGCCACGCCGTCGATGCAGCAGACTGGTCCAGCCGCGCCGCCGAAGCAGCAGAGATGTCCCGCCGCACCGCGAATGCAGCAGAGATGTCCCGCCGCACCGCGGCGGCCTGGGAAAATTTCTCGCGGGCAGGCGACGACTGTTACAGGCACATGCATGCGATTGTCCATAGCCAGATGGATCAGATCTCCGGCTGTTCGAGGTTGCAGGACGACATGAAAGCCTCGTTTGAACAGGCTACCGGTGTCATCCGGCAACTAAGGGAGGGCAATGAGAGGCTCCGGGTCGAGCGCGACCTGCTGAGGGCGAAGATCGTCCGAAGTGCAGACAAGCAGGAGGAGACCAGTGCCTTGTTGAAGAGGACTGATGTCATCGTCAAGAAACTTATGGAAGAGAATGACATGCTCTGCATCGAGTGCCAAATGCTGGTGGAGGAATCCGTGGATGTTCTCAAGTAGCGTCTTGAGGACACGAAAGAGCTCATCGCCGCTCGCCGCGGAGACTAGTTCCCGCGGCCTGCAGCAACGCATCAAGAAAGTAGAGATCAGCGAGCCAGATCCTTGTCTTCCTTCTTCTTTTGCCCTTGTGTATTTCAGGCATAGCCGCATGTGGCTTTTTTAATTATCTTTCTAATTATGTAAGACAATTAATCATCCTTATATATTCATCAGTCTTGCTATAAGTCACATAGTAGATGCTATATATATAGGTCCTTCGGATCTTACATCAAGATCCGTGCTTACAGATTTTCTTTTTTCTCTCTTAAATCTCAGTCGAGTGAGACATAGCCACGCCATTAAACAGAGGCTCGGGCGCCATTAATGGACACCTTGGGAGAGAGGTGGACGGCAGATGGAGGTCAAAGGGCTCTCCTCCCGGTAAGCACGCGCAGGGGTCTGATCGCACGCCTCTCGTACTCAAATAGCTACCCTGCACGGCGCCTCCTAGCTAATAAAAAATGGGGACGCGTGGCGGCACGTAAATGGTACTAGTAAATAGAACGCCCACGGTTTCAATAATACTTGTGTTTCCGATTGTAACGTGACAGCACTTGTTCCAAAATGACTTTGTTGATTGTTAATGTGTGCGCCTTCGCAAATCGGACTGCAAAATTACCACAGCATGTTGGTGCCATGTCATGGCACCAAGCCAAGTTTCATTATTTTCATGCGTGTTTTGGATTTACAGGAATTAAAAAACTAAGTTTCTCAATGTTTCCAGCCCAGCCACGACACCCAGAATTTTGAATTTCATTCCCATTTCTTGCATGGAGCCTAGAAATTTACCCGAGGACACACATGTGATTTTTCAACCAACTTTGGTGCACTGGAACATGTGCTTGTATTTCGAATTTGAATTGTGCACACAAAGGTGACACGTTCCCTCTCAGAACCACGAGCCTTCTTGAGAGAAGCTCCGATTTGCAAGAAGCTTATACCAAAATTTGTTCCTATTCGGCCAATTTTTATTACCACGGCATGGTACTACCATGACATGACACCATGCCAAGTTTCATGATTTTTAAACCAAGTTTCTCAATGTTCTCGACCGAGCCACGATGCCCAGATGTTTGAATTTTATTCTCATTTTTTGCATGGGACCTAGAAATTCACCCGAGGACACAGATGTGATTTTTCAACCAACTTTGGTGCACGGGAGCATGTGCTTGTAGTTCAAATTTGAATTATGCACATTAAATGACCAAAACTCAATAATGTGAAAAAGGCCAAACGAAGCCGGAATATTCCAGAATTTAACAGGGCACTCATGTACTTCTATGTTGCCTTTGTAAATAAACTCAAGGGGGCAGCGTATATCATTTCGCAATCAAAGGTGGCATGTTCCCTCTCAAAACCACGAGCCTTCTTCATAGAAGCTTCGGTTTGCAAGAAGCTTATACCAAAATCTGTTCCTATTCGGCCAATTTTTTTACCACAGCATGGTAGTACCATGACATGACACCCATGCCAAGTTTCATGATTTTCAGACGTGCTTCGGATTTACAAGAATTTTAAAACCAAGTTTCTCAATGTTCTCGGCCGAGCCACGATGCCCAGATGTTTGAATTTTATTCTCATTTCTTGCATGGGACCTAGAAATTCACCCGAGGACAAGATGTAATTTTTCAACCAACTTTGGTGCACGAGAGCATGTGCTTGTAGTTCAAATTTGACTTATGCACATTAAATGACCAGAAACTCAATTAATGTATAAAAAACGACAAACGAACCCGGAATAATTGCAAAATTTAACAGGGCACTCATGTAGTTTTATGTTGCCTTTGTTAAGAAACTCAAGGGGGGCAGCGTATATCGTTTCACACTCAAAGGTGGCACGTTCCCTCTTAGAACCACGAGCTTCCAAATCGGCCCAATTTTTTTACCACAACATGTTAGTGCCATGACATGACACCATGCCAAGTTTCATGATTTCCAGGCGAGTTTTGGATTTACATGAATTTAAAATATAAGTTTCTCGATGTTCTTGGCCGAGTCACGACGACCAGATGTTTGAATTTCATTCTCATTTCTTCCATGGGACCTAGAAATTCAACCAAGGACACACATGTGATTTTTCAACCAACTTTTGTGCACCGGAGCATGTGCATGCAGTTCATATTTAGATTATGCACATTAAAAGTCCAGAAACTCAATTAATGTATAAAAAGGCAAAACGAACCCGAAATAATTCCAAAATTTAGCAGGGCACTCATATAGTTCTATGTTGCCTCTGTAAAGAAAATAAGGGGGAGGCAGCGTATATCGTTTCGCACACAAAGGTGACACGTTCCCTCTCGGAACCACGAGGCTTGTTGAGAGAATCTCCGGTTTTGCAAGAAGCTTATACCAAAACTTGTCCCAATTTAGCCAAAAATTATACATATGAAAACAGGGTTTAGATTATCCCGAACATCTCGCTACCTAGAACAATAATGTACTATGATTTGAATTCAACATAAAATGGATACAAATATTTGAATTGGAGAGCGTATGGTACATGTAGTTCATAGTGAAATATGATTACTGCTATATGCATGTTTTTTGTTATCAAGATAATATTTAAATTATTGTATAACTTGACAACAATCGTATTCAAATAAGGAAAATTGATTCAAATTTAGTCCATATGGTAGACGACAATATATATGTTCACATGGTGGAGTAAAATGTTCATATATGATGGAAGATCAAAATGTATGACTACATCAATTATAAACCGCAAGGTCACCTAATGATATATTCGAATTCAACATAACGTGGATTCAAAAATTGAAATTCGACATCCTGGCATTTGTAATCATATAAAAAGGGACATTACTTTTTCTTTTGGTGGGAATTGATTTGTTTTTTGTTGTTGTTGAGGGAAGTGCGAATCGATTTGGTACTGTGTAGGGTAATCTTGTTCTCCTAATCTTTTTACATTTTTCTTGTAGTTTTTTCAATGGCATCTATAGCAATATAGTAAAAGGGGACATGACTCTCTTGTGTCTTGTATGAATTGTTTTTTTACACGTTAAGTTTGTTCTGCCGAACAAGGAATCCGCACCTTGTTATCCCGAAATTTTCAAGCTCGAGTATCTTTTGTCTCACCTGCTTTGAAACTCCCGCCTCTTCAACCCGTGCCGCGCCTTGTTATCCCGAAATTTCGACGCACGCGAAAACTCCCTCCTCATCCGAAATCGGTCCCGCAGCCCAGACACACGAAATCCCCCTTCTACCCCTCAGCCGGAAAAGAAGCTCCACGCCGCGGTGTCAAAATCGGTGGGGGTATGCTGGTAACGTACCATACATTTCGGACAAGCGCGTCCCTAAGCTTGGCTCCCCCTCCCCCTTCGCCTCGCCATTCGTACACCGAGGCCGCCAAAACCCGCGAAACCCCACGCTCCTCTGTCGGCCTCCCGACCGCCGCCCAACTGGAGACTCTTCCCCGACTACGTCATCCACTGCAACAGCTCGCTGCCCCTCATCCACCGCACCGGATGAGGATCCGTCGTCGATCTCGTCGTCCCGCCGGATCAGCAGCCCCGTCCTCCACCTCCAAAGAGCTGCCCCGACGTTCGCCTCGTCTATCGCACCACCTCAATCCCCACAGCGCCGTCTTGACCTGCCCCACGGGAACCGCAGCACCCTCACCAATTCCTCCGATGAAGCCGAGGCCAACTCGGCGCCACCAAGGAGGTTCTGCACTCACCACTGCATTTTATCTTTTATTCGATCTCACGGGGCTGCCGGTGCTCGATACCGAGCAGACATGGCGGGTCTCCATCGACGGCGCCGTCGCCGGCCACATCATCCACGGCGTCTCTCCCCCATGTCGTTGCTTCCTCGGCGGCGACTTCCACAACAGCACTAGCTGCAGCTGCTCCGGCTCTCGCTCGCGCTGCGGCTCTGTTCTTGCTTTCGGTTGCGCTGCTGCACTGCTCTTGCTTTCGTTCATGCTGCAGCTCTACTCTTGCTCTCGCTTGCGCTGCTGCTACTGCTGCACGACCTCCGGTAGCTATAGGAGTTGCTGCTTTAGCACTCGCTCACGGTGCTACTGCACGACTTGCTCTCTGCTAGTGCATTCCTTGCTCGAGCGTCTGCTGATTTAGATCACTGCTTCTCTGCTACTAGTGCTCGAACGCCCTGAACATCTATTGCAATGCTCTACTACCAGTTCAATCAGTTTCAACAGTAAAATTCAGTTTCGACTGTAAAGTTCATTTGCTTTAGTTAAGTTCAGAGTGAACAGTACTTCAGCATCTGTCGGAGCGACCGTGGCGCGGCTGATGCGTTTTACATCTAGCACTTTTTGGTGATGTATTTTAAATCATCTATTGCACATGATATTAGGGTCCCACTTCAGATTAACGTTGTCTGTCTTGTCCTGCTTGAGCCTCGCCGCTGTACACCTCACCGGAGCTGCTCCAACGACGGAACCGTCCATCACAGTGGAGCAGTACCCTCGGCGCCGTTTCCAGAGGCCGCAGATCTTCTTCCCCGCCTCCGACAGTCACACCAGCATCACCATCCTCCACGTCCAACCCAATGATGCTGAGGTCCACAAGGCTATGCCAAAGAGGTTGTACACTCGTCACATCACTTTGTTACTCTGCATTCATGTCGATCCCTCGGGGATCCTTTGCTATGGAACTACTATTCATGCATTTGGTTAGAAGGAGTGGAGCAAAGCAAAACTGGAGGATTTTTTTCCTTTGGTGTCTCTTTCAAATTAATATGCATGAAGAACAGAACTAATTGCATTACTGGCATAATACGATTCTTATTTTTTTCATTTTCACGTGGTTTGGCTTTAATTTGACCACGTTTCTCCATTCCTGTGTTCTTCCAATTGATGTGAACCAAACACCCAGGTTGACTGAAATCCTATGTTTCCAAATGCTTTGTTTTGCACGTGCATTCCTATCCTATTCCTGTGTTTTTCCTGTCCCTGCGTTTATAGAATCCTCCAATTCTAAGGAGCCCTTGCAGATTTACTTCATTTTCAGATAGGCGTCAAAGAAAACTCTGTGTGTTATGTCCTGCTCCTGCCGTGCCGTCATCCACCCCACCTGAGGTGCACCATCGACAGAAGCATTCACTGCAGCAGAGATCCCCCATAGAGACTTTCTTTCGCCACCTCAGATCATCTTCCCCGTTGCCGGCAGCCACGCCAACTGCATTACCATCATCGACTGATTAGATGAACCTGAGGACTACACAGTTCCAGAAGAGAGGTCGCAGTCTTTTGTGTTTGCTTACGTTATACATCGGTTATTATTACCTGCTACTTTATCGTTCAAACTTGAGTTTTGAAATGCCCATGGGTCTCATATCGAGCCAGCAACAAATAGTATATGTTTACTATCTGGTTCATGTGGGGTCTTCTATGTGGTTCATGTTGGGTGGGCAACAAACAATAGATGATCCATTGTCTATCTTTTTAAACTGAAGCTATAATCTACCTGCTATTATTAGTTTTGGATCCATCCACTCGTTTGCTACCATCAGTCTTGATTTTTTGCATGCACCCCTTAGGCCTTACAAAATCTAACTATTTTTTATTATGCATGTCAGATATTGTACACAATCATACTGAACATGTAGAGAAAAAGAGAAGACCGTTGCAAGGGAATATAATGTCATGCAGACGCCGCTCCATGGTGGGCGAAGTGGGCCCCCCTCCTGCATTTCCAGATTGAATTCCAGAGGAAGATAACTGTTCAGATGGGGATTCAGAAGGAGCCGATCACGCCTGTTTACCAGCTGAGGTGTTTTCTCTAACCTGGCATGCTGATGTTGGTCATATCATGCATATGGCGCCTCGCATTGCTTACATTATACATCTTATATGTCATCAGCTTAGTTTAGATTTGCTTTGTGTGAATGCCACCTGTTTGGTTTCTATATCATACTCCCAGCATTCCTAAATATTTGTCTTGTTAGAGATTTCAACAAGTGACTACATACGGAACAAAATGAGTGAATCTACACTCTAAAATATGTCTATATACATCCGTATGTGGTAGTCCATTTGAAATCTCTAAAAAGACAAATATTTAGGAATGGAGGGAGTATATGGGAATTATGCAATGCCATCTTCTTTAGCCAGGCATGATATACGTGAATCATGCAATGCCATCCTGTTTAGCCAGTCATCGTATATGTGAATTCTATCGTGCCATATTTTTTTCCATAATGTATTCCATTTGTCAACAATGTTTATACATTCATCTACTCTTCCTGTGCATCAGCCATTTGAGTCGGTCATGGGAAAATCTGGAGTGAAAACAAGGTCTTCTGAGCAGTCAGTACTACCTGTCGATGCAGATTTCTTGCTGGTTACAGATAGCTCCTCAGAGGAGGATTCAGAGACAGATGACCAGTCGTATCCCCCCCCGAGGTGCATGCTCTAACTTGGCTGGGTTATATTGCTCATATCATGCATATGGTGTCTTGCATTGCCATGCCATCTGCTTAGATTAGACATGCTTTGTGTGAATGCCTCCTGTTTGCTTTCTATATCAGATATGTGAATTATGCAATGCCATGTTTTTCAGCCAGTTATCATATATGTGAATTACGCACCGCCATGTAGCCAGGCATCATATATGTGAATTATCTCATGCCATCTTTTTTTCATTACGTATTCCATTTGTCGACAATCTGTGTATATTGAACTACTCTTCATGTGTGTCAACCATTTGAGCCGGTTATGGAAAAACCTGGAGTGAAAACAAGGTCTTCAGAGCAGGCAATGGTACCTGTTGAAGCATATATCTCGATGGTTACACGGAGCTCCTCGGAGGAGGATTCAGAGACAGATGACCAGTCCTATATCCCACCTGAGGTGTATGCTCTATGTTGCAATGTTTATATTTCTCATATGATGCATATGGTGTCTTGCATTGCTTAGTTTAGACATCATATGCACAATATTGAATTCCATCTGCTTAGTTTAGAGATCATACATGCGAGTGCCAGCTGCTTAGTATATGAATCAATTATGTCAATTATATCATGCCATCCTGTATACTTAGACAACATGTATGTGAATTATTTCATCCCAACCTATTTTAGAAAGACATCATATAGTTTTGTCATGTCATCCTGTTTAGGTACTCATCATATGTTGAATTATGCCATTATATCCTGTTAAGTTATCCATCATATATCTGAAACTGTGTCATGCTATCCTGTTTAGTTAGGCATCATATGTGAAATTGTGTCATGCTGTCCTGTTTGGTTAGACAACATATATGTGAATTACCACATCTGTCTATCATACAATGAATGTACGTTCAATTTCTTTTCTTGTTTATCAGCCATTTGAATTGGAGGGGGTGATGGCAATATCTAAGGGAACAAAAACCCGTTCTTCACAAAAGACAGTGCTACCCGTTGATGCAGATAGAACCATGGTTGTACTGCCCACAAACAAGCCCCACCACACATAATTGAGACTCTTCCAGATTGCACACTTACACCGTTGGGCAAAGAACCAGCTACAACCCATCTAACCGCAACCCCAGCGGATAGTAACCCACTTTTAGTTGACAAAGCACCATGTCCACCACAGAGTACCCCCACACGAGCAGTTTGTAAAGCTACTGCAGTGCCCAAAGCACGAAGACCACCACAGCTAACCCAAACTCCACGTTTAAAGCAGAAGAGCAACAGTTCTCAGGTCAGATTCCGTAGCTATGGTCCATACTCCTTTGCTGTTGCATCACTGTATTTACTCATACCAACTACTTTCGAATTTGAAGGATCCAATTGAAACTCCAATGGTGCAACAGGTATGTTTTAAACCTATTTCTTTAACTGGATTGCTGTTCTAACTTCTTGCTCTATGTTGATTTCAGTTTAAGTTGTATAAACAGTTATGTTCTCATGTGATGCACATTACAAGTGCTGCCAATGTTGTGTAGTTTCTCACACTTATTTTCTGTCTATGCTGCTGTGTCTTAAAAATATATGAGTTGAACTGTGTCTCTATCTTGATTAGGCAACATAAACTAGAATGATATGGACAATACAGTGACCATAGTACAGAGATATATGTTTGTTTCATGCTGTTATCCTGTCCACCTTACTACTGAACCGGTTTACCAAAATGAGTTTCGTATACTACAAGCTAAACCTGTGATGTGTCTGCTTGTTTCTCTTGTAGTATGCAAATAGAATATTGGAGAAGCGCACCCCACTATGCAATGGTAGAGAAAGTAATGCAGATAAGGTTCAAGATAGTGAGACAACCCTGTTGGTCTCCAAGAAAGGTGATAAAAACGATCTTGTAGACAGTGAGAAAACCCCACAGTCCTGCGTTGATGTAGTGTTCGAGTTACTGGCCAGTACCGCTGGCACAAGCTCTTCGAACTCGCTGCCTGAATCACTTCGGCTTCTTCAGTCTCAGCTACAAGCCGAAAGGCATCAGTCAGCTGTGCTGCGGCAAGAAGCCGAAGGACTGAGGAAGTCCTTGCAGAATTCAGATGCGTACTTTCTTGTGCAACAGCAAGCGCTGGAGGATTTAAGCGCCAAACAAGAGAAAGTTAATAAGCTTGCTAAGCATCTTGCTAGTATTATGGGTACCCAGGATATTGTTTCTTGAGCTCTTCTGAAGTGGTTTCAGTTCTGGACTTGTTTTGCTGCGGCGTTTATATGCTGCTTTGTTCCCTATATTTGCACTGGTGGCGAACTTTGATGCCCAGTGGATGTAATATGTGTAATAGCCGTGATAGCCTAGCATAATTTGCTTGCTTATTTATTTCCTTGTTGTCTTGTTTATTTGTTTGCTTGTAGTCAGTGCAGTTCTTTTTCCTCGGTTTGCTAGTGGCCGCAATAACCTATTTTTTAAAACTAGGCCACAATAACCATGGGCTACATATTTACTGTAGTCGCACTGGGCCTCCTACCGGCCGTAGAAACAATGGGCCTTCTATGGGCCGTAGAAACAATGGGCCTTCTACGGGCCGTAGGCACAATGGGCCTTCTACGGGCCGTATCATCAATGGGCCTTATATGGGCCGGACGATCGATCGTCCAAACATGGGCCAATAACAGACCGCATTATGGTCGTAAACGGGCTAGAGTTGGAATCGTCCGTTCATGGGCCGACCATAACGAGCCGTCATTAATAGACCGTATTTGATGACGCTATGAAAACGGCCCAACGTATTAACGGGCCACAAACGGGCCAACTGTAACAACGGGCTGAATTTGGCCCACAAGCAGTAAATGACAGTAACAGGCCGTAAGTAACCAAATGCTGGAAATGAGCCCAAGAATAGAAGGCCGAAAGATAACATGGGCTGGAAACGGCCCAATGGAATAATGGGCCGTTAATGGGTATAAAGTGATACACTGTTCATTACGGGCCAGTTTCAGCACGGGCCATTAATGGGCCAAGAGTTACAAAGGTCCTCATATGGGCCAAAAGACGTCATGGGCCATACATGGGCCGGAAGTTAGAACGGGCTGGAATCATATTGGATGGCCCAGATGACGCTACTGGGCCTAATTCGGAGAGGCTGTAACGGGCCCTGTGTTTGCTGGCCATAAATGGGCTATATGCGAACAGGCCGTTAACAGGCTTTCCGTGGGCCGGCCCGCCACCGTTTGACCAAGTCAAACATGCCGGCCTTTTCACACGAATGGGCCTCTGTTGGGCCGTGCCACGTGTGGATGTATCATAGGTGCCTTTGGTCCAATGAGTGGATGACATCTGTCCCAACGGTGAGATGACACGTGTTTACTACAGCCAATGATGATTTTACACGTGGAAAATCCCCATTGGTCGCGGCTGTTAACGGGTTATCGGATCCAAAACCGGACCCGTTAGCTTAACGGCGTTCCGTTACGGTGGATGCCACGTGTCGGTCACCCTTGACGAAAGCACTTCTATGACGTTGGAATTATCGTCATGGAAGTGGCCACTTCCGTGATGATAATTTTGGTAATGTCATGGAACACTTCTACGACAGCACAGGCATGACTATCTCGATTCTGTCATAAAATCGTCATGGATGTACATGCATGACAGAAAACGTGACCTACTGTGACAAACACGTATCATCACGAAAGTATATTTTTTTGTCGTGTAGTTCGCCTACCTTCCGCCTATAATTACTGTTTCGCGGGCTTCTCCGGTGGCAACATCACCAAACTCGCCCTATCCTCATAAGTCCCCGCCGGCCCGACGTTGCTCGCCACTTATCCTCGCTCTGGCCACGTCCGGCATGCCCCCGCCCATCCGCGATTGGCGACGCCGGAGGCGGTCACCGCCGGAACTAGTGTTCGGTTTTTCACCGGAAGGCAGCCGGAGGGAGGAGGCATTCTATCGGTCTTTAGATGGCAATGCGGAGTATGAGGAGTTGTTGGAGCGCGAACGCCTGGCGGAGGAGCAGCGTATTGCTGATTTGCACCGCCAGCGGGACATGGAGCAGCAGCGCACCGACGCTCTGAGTCGCGAGCAGAGCGCCCGCAACTAGGCCGACTACGTGGAGGCCAGCGCCCGGCAAATAGCCCTGGAGGCTGTCGGGCACGCACGCGTTCGTGACGCCGAATTTTACTACAAGCTCATCAAGTGGGTTTCCCGCTTAGAAGCCGAAGCTTCGGTGGACCACGCCGGCATGGAAAGGGCCAACGCGCGCGAGCAACGCGCCCTATCGCACCTCTAGCAAGTTCGAGGCGAGGCTGAGGACGCCGGTGCCGGCGTTTAGCGTGTACCGCAGATGGCGGCCGGCATCGTCTAGTTAGCTAAGAGTAAGTTAGTACTTGTACACTACTAGAGTACTAGTGGGAGTAGAGAGTTAACTTGGCTATGATGGTTGTCAACGTGGAAGTTCAGTACTCTATATCTGGATCAGACCTGTTACTTCGCTCTGAATGTTGAACTTTCCGTTTGAACGTATGGAATGGGCTGTTATTTTTTTAAATGGGTTGTATTTGTCTGCCACGGGTTTAGAGGCTGACTTGTGGGCCTACCAGGTTGACGCGTACACAATCAGGAGATGATTGTACGTGGAGAGGATGACAGCGGGGACCCACCAAGGTCATGGCAGTACGCAAGCAAGTGCCTCCGTATTTCAAGCCAATAAAAAAATGGCTCCTCCTAATGGATTTCTGACATCTGGGTCCCATGCCATTGTCAATGTAGTCAATAAACGAGAGAATTGCACAATGAGCGGCTGACACCAGGGAAGCTCGCCCAGTTATTTTTGTTTTGGGATAATTTGATAAATGGCACTCCAAATCTGGTGATTCCGAGAAATGCCACTGCAATTTCCAAACTTTGAAAAATGCCATTTCATACCATTTCCAGTGGCATTTTTCGAAGTCTCAGTGGCATTTTTCAAAGTTTGCAAAAATTGCAGTGGCATTTTTCAAAGTTTGAAAATTGCAGTGGCATTTTTATGAATCGCCATATTTGGAGTGGCATTTATCTAATTTGTTTTTGAGACGGAAGTAGGGTGTCAACTGGGCTGTGCGGGGCACTCCGGCCTGTCTAGACAGCCTTTTCTTTTATGTTTACCACAGACCAGCCAGTAGTTTTTTTGTTCTTTCTGAAAATGGCTAGCCCAGTTTTTTTGTGATTTGTCAAGTAAGTCGCTTTGTCAGGCCTGTTGGACTGCAAACTTTCAAGACGAGGAGAGCTTCATTCGGCTGGCCATTTTTAAAACACATCAAACCGGCAATTAGTTTCAATTTTTTTTCATTTCGAGATTTTAAATTGCATTGATTTTTATGCGTGGACAATTTGTTGGATTTTATATTGATATACATTTATTTTTTAAATCAGTTTGAATGTGACTCAAAATTTCAGGATTAAAAACGGTTCGGACCGCACCGAAATATGCAAATTTTCGTATAATTGTTTTAACCGTGGCCACAATATGGGCTGTAATGCTAACAAAAAGAATATGGGCTCCAAAAAAACCTTAAGAATTAGCAAATGGGCTGTAAATTATTAGAAATAATGGCAAATGGGCTGTATGCTGTTTCCCACAGATTTGAGGCTTTCCTAAAAAAAGGTTGACGCACAAGCAGTGACTGTTGGATGTCCATCCAACGACCGTCGTGCTTCTTCAATCTCTGCTCTTCCTGCTCCAGCCGCTCAAACAAGCGCCGGCAGGACTGCCTGCTCCCTCCTTCCGTGGCCGGCTGTGCTGCCGCGTAGGCCTCACCGCCCCACCGTACTCCCATCGCTGGCCTAGCCATCCCTCTACTCACCCACACCTGTTGTTATTCTCCGGTGACGGCAGCCGAACCAGTCAACCCTCGTACTCCCTATCGTGTGGGCAGCCACTGCCGTGTCTTCCCCGGCTCCGTGTCGTTCCCTTCGTAGGCCTCGCCGTCGTCCACCGCCCTGGTGCTCTCGGCGCGGCGTGGTCAACATGGTCAACATGAAGGAAATATGCCCTAGAGGCAATAATAAAGTATTATTTATTTCCTTGTATCATGATAAATGTTTATTATTCATGCTAGAATTGTATTAACCGGAAACATAATACATGTGTGAATATATAGACAAACAGAGTGTCACTAGTATGCCTCTACTTGACTAGCTCGTTAATCAAAGATGGTTATGTTTCCTAGCCATAGACATAAGTTGTCATTTGATTAACGAGATCACCTCATTAGGAGAATGACGTGATTGACTTGACCCATTCCGTTAGCTTAGCACTCGATCGTTTAGTATGTTGCTATTGCTTTCTTCATGACTTATACATGTTCCTATGACTATGAGATTATGCAACTCCCGTTTACCGGAGGAACACTTTGTGTGCTACCAAACGTCACAACGTAAATGGGTGATTATAAAGGTACTCTACAGGTGTCTCCAAAGGTACTTGTTGGGTTGGCGTATTTCGAGATTAGGATTTGTCACTCCGATTGTCGGAGAGGTATCTCTGGGCCCACTCGGTAATACACATCACTATAAGCCTTGCAAGCATTGTGACTAATGAGTTAGTTGCGGGATGATGTGTTACGGAACGAGTAAAGAGACTTGCCGGTAACGAGATTGAACTAGGTATCGAGATACCGACGATCAAATCTCGGGCAAGTAACATACCGGTGACAAAGGGAACAACGTATGTTGTTATGCGATCTGACCGATAAAGATCTTCGTAGAATATCTGGGAGCCAATATGGGCATCCAGGTCCCGCTATTGGTTATTGACCGGAGACGTGTCTCGGTCATGTCTACATAGTTCTCGAACCCGTAGGCTCCGCACGCTTAACGTTACGATGACAGTTTTATTGAGTTTTGATGTACCGAAGGAGTTCGGAGTCCCGGATGAGATCGGGGACATGACGAGGAGTCTCGAAATGGCCGAGACGTAAAGATCGATATATTGGACGACTATATTCGGACTTCGGAAAGGTTCCGAGTGATTCGGGTATTTTTCGGAGTACCGGAGAGTTACGGGAATACGTATTGGGCCTTATTGGGCCATACGGGAAAGAAGAAAAAGGGCCTCAAGGGTGGCCGCACCCCTCCCCTTGGTCTGGTCCGAATTGGACTAGGGAAGGGGGGGCGCCCCCTTCCTTCCTTCTCTTTTTCCCTTCCTCTTTTCCTATTCCATATGGGAGGTGGAATCCTACTAGGACTAGTGAGTCCTAGTAGGACTCCACACTTGGTGCGCCCCCTCCTAGGGCCGGCCTCCTCCTCCCTTGCTCCTTTATATACGGGGGCAGGGGGGCACCCCAGAGACACAACAATTGATCCTTGAGATCTCTTAGCCGTGTGCGGTGCCCCCCTCCACCATATTACACCTCGATAATATCATTGCGGAGCTTAGGCGAAGCCCTACGTCGGTGGAACATCATCATCGTCACCACGCCGTCGTGCTGACGAAACTCTCCCTCAACACTCGGCTGGATCGGAGTTCGAGGGACGTCATCGAGCTGAACATGTGTAGAACTCGGAGGTGCCGTGCGTTCGGTACTTGATCGGTCGGATCGTGAAGACGTACGACTACATCAACCGCGTTGTGATAACGCTTCCACTGTCGGTCTACGAGGGTACGTGGACAACACTCTCCCCTCTCGTTGCTATGCATCACCATGATCTTGCGTGTGCGTAGGAATTTTTTTGAAATTACTACGTTCCCCAACAGTGGCATCCGAGCCTGGTTTTATGCGTTGATGCTATGCACGAGTAGAACACAAGTGAGTTGTGGGCGATATAAGTCATACTGCTTACCAGCATGTCATACTTTGGTTCAGCGGTATTGTGAGATGAAGGGGCCCGGACCGACATTACGCGTACGCTTACGCGAGACTGGTTTCACTGTTCGGAGCACTCGTTGCTTAAAGGTGACTGGCGGGTGTCTGTCTCTCTCACTTTAGTTGAACCGAGTGTGGCTACGCCCGGTCCTTGCGAAGGTTAAAACAGCACCAACTTGACAAACTATCGTTGTGGTTTTGATGCGTAGGTAAGAACGGTTCTTGCTAAGCCCGTAGCAGCCACGTAAAATATGCAACAACAAAGTAGAGGACGTCTAACTTGTTTTTGCAGGGCATGTTGTGATGTGATATGGTCAAGACATGATGTGATATAATGTGTTGTATGAGATGATCATGTTTTGTAACCGAGTTATCGGCAACTGGTAGGAGCCATATGGTTGTCGCTTTATTGTATGAGATGCAATCGCCATGTAATAGTTTTACTTTATCACTAAGCGGTAGCGATAGTCGTAAAAGCAATAAGTTGGCGAGACGACAACGATACTACGATGGAGATCAAGGTGTCGAGCCGGTGACGATGGTGATCATGACGGTGCTTCGGAGATGGAGATCACAAGCACGGTGCTTCGGAGATGGAGATCACAAGCACAAGATGATGATGGCCATATCATATCACTTATATTGATTGCATGTGATGTTAATCCTTTATGCATCTTATCTTGCTTTGATTGACGGTAGCATTATAAGATGATCTCTCACTAAAATTTCAAGATAAAAGTGTTCTCCCTGAGTATGCACCGTTGCAAAAGTTCTTCGTGCTGAGACACCACGTGTTAATCGGGTGTGATAGGCTCTACGTTCAAATACAACGGGTGCAAAACAGTTGCACACGCGGAATACTCAGGTTAAACTTGACGAGCCTAGCATATACAGATATGGCCTCGGAACACAGAGACCGAAAGGTCGAGCGTGAATCATATAGTAGATATGATCAACATAGTGATGTTCACCATTGAAACTACTCCATCTCACGTGTTAATCGGACATGGTTTAGTTGCTTTGGATCACGTAATCACTTAGATGATTAGAGAGATGTCTATCTAAGTGGGAGTTCTTAAGTAATATGATTAATTGAACTTAAATTTATCATGAACTTAGTCCTGATAGTATTTTGCAAATTATGTTGTAGATCAATAGCTCGCGTTGTTGCTTCCCTGTGTTTATTTTTTATATGTTCCTAGAGAAAAATTATGTTGTAAGATGTTAGTAGCAAAGATGCGGATTGGATCCGTGATCTGAGGATTGTCCTCATTGCTGCATAGAAAAATTATGTCCTTGATGCACCGCTAGGTGACAGACCTATTGCAGGAGCAGATGCAGACGTTATGAACGTTTGGCTAGCTCAATATGATGACTACTTGATAGTTTAGTGCACCATGCTTAACGGCTTAGAATCGGGACTTCAAAGACGTTTTGAACGTCATGGACCATATAAGATGTTCCAGGAGTTGAAGTTAATATTTCAAGCAAATACCCGAGTTGAGAGATATGTAGTCTCCAACAAGTTCTATAGCTAAAAAGATGGAGGAGAATCGCTCAACTAGTGAGCATATGCTCAGATTGTCTGGGTACTACAATCGCTTGAATCAAGTGGGAGTTTATCTTCCAGATAAAATAGTGATTGACAGAATTCTCTAGTCACCATCACCAAGTTAGTAGAACTTCGTGATGAACTATAGTATGCAAGGGATGACGAAAGTAATTCCCGAGCTCTTCGTGATGCTGAAATCGATGAAGTTAGAAATCAAGAAAAACATCAAGTGTTGATGGTTGACAAGACCACTTCAAGTGTTGATGGTTGACGAGACCACTAGTTTCAAGAAAAGGGCAAAGGGATAGAAGGGGAACTTCAAAAAGAACGGCAAGCAAGTTGCTACTCAAGTGAAGAAGCCCAAGTTTGTACCTAAGCCTGAGACTAAGTGCTTCTACTGCAAAGGGACTGGTCACTGGAAGCGTAACTACCCCAACTATTTGGTGGATAAGAAGGATGGCAAAGTGAACAAAGGTATATTTGATATACAGATTATTGATGTGTACTTTACTAATGTTTATAGAAACCCCTCGGTAATTGATACTGGTTCAGTTGCTAAGAGTAGTAACTCAAAACGGAAGTTGCAGAATAAACAGAGACTAGTAAAAGGCGAGGTGACGATGTGTGTTGGAAGTAGTTCCAAGATTGATATGATCATCATCGCACACTCCCTATACTTTCGGGATTAGTGTTGAAACTAAATAAGTGTTATTTGGTGTTTGCGTTGAGCATGAATATGATTTGATCATGTTTATTGCAATACGGTTATTCATTTAAATTAGAGAACAATTGTTGTTCTGTTTACATGAATAAAACCTTCTATGGTCATACACACCAACGAAAATGGTTTGTTGGATCTCGATCGTAGTGATACACATATTCATAATATTGAAGCCAAAAGATGCAAAGTTAATAATGATAGTGCAACTTATTTGTGGCACTGCCGTTTAGGTCATATTGGTGTAAAGCGCATGAAGAAACTCCATACTGATGGGATTTTGGAATCACGTGATTATGAATCACTTGATGCTTGCGAACCATGCCTCATGGGCAAGATGACTAAAACGTCGTTCTCCGGAACTATGGAGAGAGCAACAGATTTGTTGGAAGTCATACATACAGATGTATGTGGTCCAATGAATATTGAGGCTCGTGGCGGATATCGTTATTTTCTCACCTTCACAGATGATTTGAGCAGATATGGGTATATCTACTTGATGAAACATAAGTCTGAAACATTTGAAAAGTTCAAAGAATTTCAGAGTGAAGTGGAAAATCATCGTGACAAGAAAATAAAGTTTCTATGATCTGATCGTAGAGAAGAGTATTTGAGTTACGAGTTTGGCCTTCAGTTAAAACAATGTGAAATAGTTTCACTACTCACGCCACCTGGAACACCACAGCATAATGGTGTGTCCGAACGTCATAACCGTACTTTATTGGATATAGTGCAATCTATGATGTCTCTTACCAATTTACCACTAAACGTTTTGGGTGTTATGCATTAGAGACAGCTGCATTCACGTTAAATAGGGCACCATCAAAATCCGTTGAGACGACGCCTTATGAACTGTGGTTTGGCAAGAAACCAAAGTTGTCGTTTCTTAAAATTTTGGGGTTGCGATGCTTATGTGAAAAAGTTTCATCCTGATAAGCTCAAACCCAAATCGGAGAAATGTGTCTTCATAGGATACCCAAAGGAAACAGTTGGGTACACCTTCTATCACAGATCCGAAGGCAAGACATTCGTTGCTAAGTATGGATCCTTTCTAGAGAAGGAGTTTCTCTCGAAAGATGTGAGTGGGAGGAAAGTAGAACTTGATGAGGTAATTGTATCTGCTCCCTTATTGGAAAGTAGTTCATCACAGAAATCTGTTCCTGTGACTCCTACACCAATTAGTGAGGAAGTTAATGATGATGATCATGTAATTTCAGATCCAGTTACTACCAAACCTCATAGGTAAACCAGAGTAAGATCCGCACCAGAGTGGTACGGTAATCCTCTTTTGGAGGTTATGTTACTAGACCATGACGAACCTACGAACTATGAAGAAGCGATGGTGAGCCCAGATTCCGCAAAATGGCTTGAGGCCATGAAATCTGAGATGGGATCCATGTATGAGAACAAAGTGTGGAATTTGGTTGACTTTCCCGATGATCAGCAAGCCATAGAAAATAAATGGATCTTCAAGAGGAAGACGGACGCTGATAGTAGTGTTACTATCTACAAAGCTAGACTTGTCGGAAAAAGGTTTTTGACAAAGTTCAAGGTGTTGACTACGATGAGATTTTCTCACTCGCAGCGATGCTTAAGTCTGTCCGAACCATGTTAGCAATTGTCGCATTTTATGAAATCTGGCAAATGGATAAACAAAACTGCATTCCTTAATGGATTTATTAAAGAAGAGTTGTATATGATGCAACCAGAAGGTTTTTTCAATCCTAAAGGTGCTAACAAAATATGCAAGCTCCAGCAATCCATCTATGGACTGGTGCAAGCATCTTGGAGTAGGAATATACGCTTTGATAAGTTGATCAAAGGATATAGTTTTATACAGACTTGCGGTGAAGCCTGTATTTACAAGAAAGTGAGTGGGAGCACTACAACATTTCTGATAAGTATATGTAAGTGACATATTGTTGATCGGAAATAATGTAGAATTATTCTGCAAAGCATAAAGGAGTTTATCAAAGAAACACCTCGGTGAAGCTGCTTACATATTGAGCATCAAGATCTATAGAGATAGATCAAGACGCTTGATAAGTTTTTTCAATGAGTACATACCCTAACAAGATTTTGAAGTGCTTCAAAATGGAACAGTCAAAGAAAGAGTTTCTTGCCTGTGTTACAAGGTGTGAAATTGAGTAAGACTCAAAACCCGACCACGGCAGAAGATAGAAAAAGAATGAAAGTCATTCCCTATGCCTCGGCCATAGGTTCTATAAAGTATGCCATGCTGTGTACTAGATCTATTGTATACCCTACACTGATTTTGGCAAGGGAGTACAATAGTGATCTAGGAGTAGATCACTGGACATCGGTCAAAATTATCCTTACTGGAATAAGGATATGTTTCTCGATTATGGAAGTGACAAAAGGCTCGTCGTAAAAGGTAACGTCGATGCAAGTTTTGACACTAATCTAGATGACTCTAAGTCTCGGTCTAGATACATATTGAAAGTGGGAGCAATTAGCTAGAGTAGCTCCGTGCAGAGCATTGTAGACATAGAAATTTGCAAAATACTTACGGATCTGAATGTGACAGACCCGTTGACTAAAATTATCTCACAATCAAAACATGATCACACCTTAGTACTCTTTGGGTGTTAATCACATAGCGATGTGAACTAGATTACTAACTCTAGTAAACCCTTTGGGTGATGGTCACATGACGATGTGAACCATGGGTGTTAATCACATGGTGATGTGAACTATTCATGTTAAATCACATGGCGATGTGAACTAGATTATTGACTCTAGTGCAAGTGGGAGACTGAAGGAAATATGCCCTAGAGGCAATAATAAAGTTATTATTTATTTCCTTATATCATGATAAATGTTTATTATTCATGCTAGAATTTTATTAACCGGAAACATAATACATGTGTGAATATATAGACAAACAGAGTGTCACTAGTATGCCTCTACTTGACTAGCTCGTTAATCAAAGATGGTTATGTTTCCTAGCCATAGACATAAGTTGTCATTTGATTAACGAGATCACCTCATTAGGAGAATGACGTGATTGACTTGACCCATTCCGTTAGCTTAGCACTCGATCGTTTAGTATGTTGCTATTGCTTTCTTCATGACTTATACATGTTCCTATGACTATGAGATTATGCAACTCCCGTTTACCGGAGGAACACTTTGTGTGCTACCAAACGTCACAACGTAAATGGGTGATTATAAAGGTACTCTACAGGTGTCTCCAAAGGTACTTGTTGGGTTGGCGTATTTCGAGATTAGGGTTTGTCACTCCGATTGTCGGAGAGGTATCTCTGGGCCCACTCGGTAATACACATCACTATAAGCCTTGCAAGCATTGTGACTAATGAGTTAGTTGCGGGATGATGTGTTACGGAACGAGTAAAGAGACTTGCCGGTAACGAGATTGAACTAGGTATCGAGATACCGACGATCAAATCTCGGGCAAGTAACATACCGGTGACAAAGGGAACAACGTATGCTGTTATGCGGTCTGACCGATAAAGATCTTCGTAGAATATGTGGGAGCCAATATGGGCATCCAGGTCCCGCTATCGGTTATTGACCGGAGACGTGTCTCGGTCATGTCTACATAGTTCTCGAACCCGTAGGGTCCGCACGCTTAACGTTACGATGACAGTTTTATTGAGTTTTGATGTACCGAAGTAGTTCGGAGTCCCGGATGAGATCGGGGACATGACGAGGAGTCTCGAAATGGCCGAGACCTAAAGATCGATATATTGGACGACTATATTCGGACTTCGGAAAGGTTCCGAGTGATTCGGGTATTTTTCGGAGTACCGGAGAGTTACGGGAATACGTATTGGGCCTTATTGGGCCATACGGGAAAGAAGAAAAAGGGCCTCAAGGGTGGCCGCACCCCTCCCCTTGGTCTGGTCCGAATTGGACTAGGGAAGGGGGGGCGCCCCCTTCCTTCCTTCTCTTTTTCCCTTCCTCTTTTCCTATTCCATATGGGAGGTGGAATCCTACTAGGACTAGTGAGTCCTAGTAGGACTCCACACTTGGTGCGCCCCCTCCTAGGGCCGGCCTCCTCCTCCCTTGCTCCTTTATATACGGGGGCAGGGGGGCACCCCAGAGACACAACAATTGATCCTTGAGATCTCTTAGCCGTGTGCGGTGCCCCCCTCCACCATATTACACCTCGATAATATCGTTGCGGAGCTTAGGCGAAGCCCTGCGTCGGTGGAACATCATCATCGTCACCACGCCGTCGTGCTGATGAAACTCTCCCTCAACACTCGGCTGGATCGGAGTTCGAGGGACATCATCGAGCTGAACGTGTGTAGAACTCGGAGGTGTCGTGCGTTCGGTACTTGATCGGTCGGATCGTGAAGACGTACGACTACATCAACCGCGTTGTGATAATGCTTCCGCTGTCGGTCTACGAGGGTACGTGGACAACACTCTCCCCTCTCGTTGCTATGCATCACCATGATCTTGTGTGTGCGTAGGAATTTTTTTGAAATTACTACGTTCCCCAACACAACAAACGGTATCCATCGAAAGGGGAACGTACATGGAGAGGCTGACAGCTGGGTCCACGGCTGCACACAAGGAAATGCCTCCTTATTACGCGCAAAATAATGATTCCTCCACCTGACATCTGGGACCCACTGGAAGGGCCTCTGTGTTTCGCAAAAAATACGTTCCTCCCGCTGACAGCTCGGACCCACCAGCTATATCTTCGCACGCAAGGAAGTGCCTCCTTATTGGGCACAAAAAAATGAATACTCCCCCTGCTAGCTGGGACCCAGCATAGTGGGAGGCTGACTTGTGGGCCTACTGAGTTGACGGGGATGGAGGGCTTTGTCAACTTAGTCAATATGAACGATTCTAGCTCCAGTGACCGTACGATGTCCATCCAATGGCCGTAGTGCTTCTTCAACCTTTGGTCTTCTTGCTCCAGCCGCCCAGAGCAGCGCCGGTCGTGCTGCCTGCTCCTGCCTCCCGTGGGCGGCTGTGCTGCCGCGGAGGCCTCACCGCCCCCTACTACTCCCACTGCTGGCCAGGCCCTGCGGCGACGACAGCCTCACACCGCAGCCGAACCAATGAACCATCGTACTCCTCTCCGCGTGGGCTTCCACTGCCGCGTCTTCCCCGGCTCCGCGTCGTCACCTTCCTAGGCCTCGCCGTCGTCCACCGCCCTGGTGCTCTCGGTGCGGCGTGGTCAACGTGGTCAAGGAACAACTTCCATCGAAAGAGTACTGTATGTGGAGAGGCTGACAGCTGGGTCCACGGCCGCAGCAAGGAAGTGCCTCCTTATTACGCGCAAAATAATGATTCCTCCACCTGACAGCATGGACCCACCGGACGGGCCACCGTATTTTGTGAAAAAACATTTCCCCCTGACTGCTGGGACCCACCAACTACATCTTTGCACGCAAGGAAGTGCCTGACAGTCGGGACCCACCTGGTCGAAGCGTACGTAGCGATGTCATTCTGGTCGCGAACGTGTACGTACATAGTGGTCGATGTAGAGGCGCGCACGTGTTGTAGTAGAGGCGCACACGTAGCATGTACACGTACGTACAACAGCCAGGGTGCAAGAAAGTAAATACGGCCACGTACGTACATACGGGTGGGGTCTCGAACGCCTACTCGGGCATACGTACGACCAGGGCTCGTGTACATGGCTGTGGCTGGGTCGGAACGGAGAAATTGCGTCGTCGTCGTGTTCATGGGGAGGCAACGGAATGCATCGTGTTCATCGGGAGGGAACGGAACGTGTGCTGTTCATTGGGAGCCAACCGGCTTGGACAGAACAGGCGATGGAAACGAGGCGTGGCGTACCGCAGAACGGAGGAAATGGCCTAGTGTTCGACCGGCCACGGTGGAAACGGGATCCTGTTCATCGGGAGGGGTCTGGCGTACCGCAAAACGGAGGAAACGGACCTCCTATAGTCGGAACATGGTCCTGTTGATCGGGAGGGGTGTGGCGTACCGCAAAATGGAGGAAACGGACTTGTGTTGCAGCGCTACGGTCGAAACGGGGGTCGTGTTCATCGGGAGGGGTGTGGCGTACCGCAAAACGGGACTCCACGGGATGCTGTTCATCTCCACCATCGACTGCCTCCACGGGCTACTGTTCACCCACCGTCAACCTCCTCCAGCCTCCACCTGCGACTGTTCATCCACGGGCTCCTGCTCATCTAGGCTCCACCGGCTACTGTTCAACCAGCCCTCTCCACGGGGTCTTGTTCAACCACCCCTCCACGGGCTACTGTTCATCCAGCCCTCCACCGGCTACTGTTCAACCAGCCCTCCACAGGCTAATGTTCAACCAGCCCTCCACGGGGTCCTCTTCATCCAGCCCTCCACGGGGTCCTGTTCATCCACCGGCTCGATCGATCGGGGTACTGTTCATCCAGCGGCAACGGCCTCTACTACCACGGGGTCCTGTTCATCCAACCCCCCACCGGGAACTGTTCATCCAAACCCCCTCAACAACGCTCACTGTTCATCCAAGGAAGGAGGCAGCAGTGTTCGATCGGCTTCAGTTAGCAGCAGTAGCGAAGGAATCACTCGGGTTCAGTTAACAGCAAGGGATCGATCGACCGCTCGGGTTCAGTAAAGCGTAGCCTGTAGTGCAATCGCTCGGGTTCAGTTAGAGCCCAACGCCTCGCTCGGGTTCAGTTAGAGCCCAACGCCTTGCACACATGCGCGTACGTAGGAGAGAAACGCGCATCGCTCGGCCCCCGACCAGCCACCGTAACCGGGAACTCCCCGATATTTTCCTCGACCTCGCTTCTACCACGGTTTTTTCCATCATGGACGGCCCAAAGAATGTCATGAAGCTGCGTCTCCAGCCCGCGCAGGACAAAAAGCCCGGTTTCTTTCATGATTTTTTGTCATAGAAGTAGGACCCCACCACATCTATGATGATACCGGGTTTTGTCACAATTATTGTCATAGAAGTGTCATAAGTATGACAAATTTTTTTTTCGTTCGGCCCAAAATGTCATGGATGTGTCTTTTTTTTGTAGTGTCATGAGATATATGCTAACTTCCCTGACAAAATCATCCGTGCAGACTTTGTTCGAAGTAAGTTTTCTTTTCGACTATCTGCATATGTTGACTTACCCAGCAATGTCAAATGAATTGTGTAGTATTCAAGCAACCAATTGTTATTCCCTTATCTTACTATATTCCTACCTAATAACTTCTAGTTACCAATACACTTTTCTATTGCCCTGTTTTAACTAAATATTCCCTGTACTCCCATTTCTATCAGAAAGCGCCACTGACAAGGAGACTCCGGAGGTGGAGAACGGGGCTGCCAACAAGCGGAGGCGGGGCGAGCTAGAACCGCAAGCGACTCCATCAGGCCTAGACTTAATCAGTAGCCTCCCCGATGATATGTTGAGAGTCATCATATCCCTCCTCCCAATCAAATATGGGGCGCGGACAACCCTCCTTTCCCGGCGGTGGCGCCCCCTATGGAACTCCAGCCCTCTCGACCTCATCGACACCCATGAGCTCTGCCATGGCTATCACAACAGCTTGGATGCGTTCTCCAAGATCCTCGACAGTCACCTTGGCCCAACCAAAGGCCTTAGAATGGGCAAGTTCCATTCCAACGGCAAGGACCGAGCCAAGCTTGACGAATGGTTCCGATCCCCCGCCCTAGATCAGCTCGAGGAGCTCACTTTTGGTGATGGGCATATGCAGTCGCTGCCAACATCCGCACTCCGCCTCGCGCCCACGCTGCGCGTCGCCAAGTTCAGGAACTACCATTTCCCGCCCCTTAATGACGCACCCGCTCTTATTCTACCATGATTGAAGCACCTCGAGCTCGTCGCCGTCTGCCTCTCAAAGGGTGACATGGAGCGTCTGCTCCGTGGCTGTACTGTACTCGAGTACCTTCGTCTTCAGGCGATCAATGGGTTGAGTACCTTCCACATCACCTCCATGACTCTCCGGACTATTTATGTGCGTTGTTGGTGCGGCAGGAAGACATCACGAAAGGTGGACCACGGTATGGTCATCCAGGACACACCTGCACTTGAGAGATTACTTGTAGTTGATCAAGAAGGTCCAACAAGAATCAATGTCATTTCTGCGCTGATATTGACAGTGGTGGGCTAATCGTCTGACAAATATTCCGAACTTGTTATTGGATCCACACCCGTTCAGGTACAACAGCCCCCTTCTACCTCTCCTTCTACAAATTAACATTATTTATAATTTTGAAGATGTTTGTTCGTCTGTCATTCAGAAAATGATTCCGACAAGCTTGACCCCGAAACTGCGCACAGTGAAGGTCTTGGCACTAGAATCTATGGGGCCCGACCTGGAGCAAGTTGTCAGTTTCCTGAGATGCTTTCTGTGCCTGGAGAAGCTATATATCGAGGTGATGTTCCTTTCCTGCTAAATGTTAACCATAAGGGAGTTCAATTTGTGACACCTTTTTCCAAGTTTACAATGACAATGTACTACGATTTTTGAAGGTTCATTTGGAGGACTTCAGTACATACATGCCCCTCCCCATATTGGTTGCTTGATCCATATGGTTACAATCAATAAGCATTTCTCCTTTGGATTCATCTGTACTAGTTTTCTTAGGGAACTTTTCATCCACTCCAACCTCTTGTGAAGAAGGCTACATTTTTCTAGAATGTAATCAAATGCCCATGTTAATCATGTCAGATTGAAGATGGCATGTTAGGGCATTTTACAAATCCTGCAAACCAAATAGCTAGTCCTGTAGTAATGTTCAAAACTGCATGTAGGCACTAACACGTTTTCTTCTTTTGCAAATAAGATTAGGCCCAGTGGTGGATAATGTGATACAATATAACAATCACGTCGAATGCCTAGATCGACATCTCTCAGAAATTACTTTGAACTCCTACCGAGGGACCTTACCAGAGATTATATTCACCAGGTTCTTTGTTCTCAGAGCAAGGGTGCTTAAGGAAATGAGGTTTGCCCTACATTTATTTCACAAAAATGAATGGTCTGTTTATCAGCGCCGGCGCCTGTGGCAGAATGGAGTAGGCTCCAAAAATGCTGAATTTCATTTTGGAACTTCAGATGACAGAGTAATCGGAAGTCATCGGGTCAACCCCATACATGACTTCTTAGTGGCTGACCCCTTTCAAAAAATTGTGAGGTTTCAAAGCCAGACTTAGAAGCGGTGATATTAGTTTGAACCTCTTTGATATCCATGTTCAGCGCATCAGCGCGAGCGTTTGGAGCTGATGAGCTGAATTTCATTTCTAATATCAGTTTGAACCTTGTAATCTTCAAATTTTAGCCATATAACTCTCGAATTTGAACCTTGTAACATTTCGAACTTTTGTGGTACAATCGTTGAAATGGCATCGTATGAGACTCGTATATTGCTAGCACTATTCTGACCTTAATATGCAATGGTCTTAGATTTTATTAACCATTCTCGAATTAGTTTACCTTGTTGATCTCACAGCACACGATCTGTATAACTCGACTGCCATCTTCGACATTATTGCACACAGTTGGTTTCTTCCACCGTGTGCACTGTAGAGCGCAGAATTAATTATCGCACTCGAGTGTCGATGCCTGGGGTGCGGTGTTGTCAAGCGTGCACTGGATTCTGGAATCCTCCGCTATGAACGCTGTGACAAGACGTGATGATTACATGCCGGCTGGCCCCCATTTATTACAGCGGCCATTTAACCTACCCTTGTGTCTCTTCAACCTTTCGATCGTGCCCCACCATTGCAAGAAGCACGCCCACCACGAGAAATTCTTAGAGGGTATCCTGTGCGGCTCCAATGGCGCTCCGAGCGGCTGCCGACGACGAGTAGCAGTTCACCATGCGTGTCGTCGTGGACACCCACAGAAGGTTCATGGACCTCTCGGTGGTGTACACCAATGACCCGGTCTGGGCGGAGCACTCCATCCACATCATGGAGTTGTTGCTTGCCGAGGAGAAGTACAAGGTGGTCGGGTTCGACCTCGAGTACCCCCGCGCTCGTGCTGGGTCTCGTCCCAAGGTCGCCGTCGCCCAGATATGCATGCGCCACCACGTCCTCGTCTACCACTACTGCCTGGCCACAAGGCCTTGCGAGCGTTTTGCCAGGTTTGTCAACAACCCCCACTACATGTTCACTACGGTGGACATCACCAACGATGTGAAGGCGCTCGAGAGTTCGGGCATCGCCTGCTAGAATCTTGTCGACATCCAGGGCCAATACAAGATCTGGGGCAGCAAGGAGTATGAGAAGGACTCACTGGTTCACCTCGTCGAGGCCATCATCGACCCCTACTATAGAGACATGAAGGATTTGTGCAATAAGGACAAGCGTGCCTGGCACTCGGCCTGGATGGAGAAACTCGAGAAAGCTCAAGTCGTGTACGCGGCCAAGGAGGCGTACACAAGCTACGATATGTACCGACGGATCGTTAACATGAGGAAGTCCCTCCTTCCCCAAAACGGCCAGGGATCCAGGCGGAACCAGAGCAATGGCAAGCGTTGTCGCAACAATAAGTAGATGATTAGATCCTCGTTTCTCCTACTTTAGTATGCATGTAATTGCTTACTTTGGTGTGTACAAATGTTATGCGTGTAGTCACTTGTGTAATTGTATGCTTAATTTAGTTATGCAATGCTGTCTTTTTAAGTATATATGTTGATGCTCTGTAGACAGA
This sequence comes from Triticum aestivum, assembly GCF_018294505.1. NCBI lineage: Eukaryota > Viridiplantae > Streptophyta > Magnoliopsida > Poales > Poaceae > Triticum > Triticum aestivum. The sequence continues at coordinate 54,722,443 of NC_057808.1, read as the reverse complement.
GCGTAGATGGTGTGCGGACAAAGAAATCACATCGCACAAGGACTAAACAATGGAACCCGTCGGTGATGTTTTCATCAATCACTCACAATTGTATACCAGCAATCATTTGCTCACAACACACACGGCTTGTTAGCAGTAATCATCTGTGTTCTTATCGGTCTTCGCACATGTTTCTGATTATAGACCTGTTTGCCTCGTATCACACACATCTTGTTCATTTGAACCATTTCCATTCTCATGTCTCAACACAAACAGTTCATCCGAGTGAACCGCATGCCGTATATCGCACACACCTTGAATCTTGCTGACCGTTTATTTTGTGTTGCCTAAACACAAACAGTTCATCCGAGTGAACCGTATGCTGTACATCGCACACACCTTCATCTGGTTGCCTGTTTCTTTTGTTCCTCATCATCGCAAATGGTTAATTGAGCTGAACCATATGCCCTGCATCGCACACGCAACTAAAATCTAAACCGTGTTCGATGCATCGTCCATCGCAAACGTTTTGCATCATTTCTGACGGTTTTCATACAACACCGTTTGCGATTATTGCATCGCGCACAGTTTCTCGAAGGGTCTCTGATCGTAGTGTCGCGTTAGCAGCATCCTGCAGTAGTGTCCATTTGGTTAATGTGAAAAAACAAGGTAGTCCACTGATACGTCCATTTTGCATCATGTTTTCCTACTGATATTTATGATGTTTTTATGCATAATAATGCTTTTTGGAGTAATACTAATGCCTTTTCTCTCAGAATTTGCAAGGTACACACAAAGAGGGAGAATTCCGGTAGCTGGAAATCTGGACCTGGAAAAGCTATGTCAGGCTACCTATTCTGCACAACTCCAAACAGGCTGAAATTTCACGGAGAATTTTTATGGAATATATGATGAATACTGGAGCAAATAAGTACCAGAGGAGGCCCATCAGGTGGGCACAACCCACCTGGGCACGCCAGGGAGCCCAAGCGCGCCCTGGTGGGTTGTGCTCACCCAGGCCCACCTCCGGTGCCCATCTTCTGGTATATAGGTCATTTTGACCTAGAAAAAATAAGGAGAGGACTTTCGGGATGGAGCGCCGCCGTTCGAGGCGGAACTTCCCTCCCGGAGGGGGAAATCATCGTCATCATCATCACCAACAACTCTCCCATCTTGGGGAGGGCAATCTCCATCAACATCTTCAACATCACCATCTCATCTCAAACCCAAGTTCATCTCTTGTGTTCAATCTTGTTACCAGAACTATAGATTGGTGCTTGTGGGTGACTAGTAATGTTGATTACATCTTATAGTTGATTACTATATGGTTTATTTGGTGGAAGATTATATGTTCAGATCCAATATGCTATTTAATACCCCTCTGATCTTGAGCATGATTAACATTTGTGAGTAGTTACTTTTGTTCTTGAGGTTACGGGAGAATCAAGTTGCAAGTAATCATGTGAACTTGATATGTGTTCGATATTTTGATAGTATGTATGTTGTGATTCCCTTAGTGGTGTCATGTGAATGTCGACTACATGACACTTCACCATATTTGGGCATAAGGGAATGCATTGTAGAGTAGCAATTAGATGATGGGTTGCGAGAGTGACAGAAGCTTAAACCACAGTTTATGCGCTATTCCGTAAGGGACCGATTGGATCCAATTTAATCCTATGGTTAGAATTTATCATTAATACTTTTCTCGTAGTTGCGGATGCTTGCGGGAGGGTTAATCATAAGTAGGAGCACTAAAAAAAGACACATCCGTGAAATTTAGGGCCGAACGAAAAAAATTTGTCATGCTTATGACACTTCTATGATGATAATTGTGACAAAACCCCTATCATCATAGATGTGGTGGGCTCCTACTTCTATGACAAAAACTCATGACAGAAAATGGGCTTTTCGTCCTGGGCAGGCCGGAGACGTAGCTGCATGACATTCTTTGGGCCGTCCATGACGGAAAAAATCATGGTACAAGCGAGGGAGAGGAAATATCGCGGAGTTCCCGGTTACGGTGGGTGGTCGGGGCCGAGCGATGCACCGTGGTTTGCACGTTTCTCTCGTGTACGCGTGTGTGTGCGAGGCGTTGGCTATCTGAACCCGGAGCGATCGCACGTTACTCAACCCGAGCGATCGATCCCTTGGCTGTTGACTGAACCCGAGCGATTCACTCGCTACTTACTAAACCCGAGCAATTCCTTCGCTGCTGCTGCTGCTAACTGAACCCGAGCGGTCGATCACTGTTGCTGCTTACTGAAGCCGATCGAGCCCCCGTGCGAGACATAGCCAGCCGGTGTTGGGTTTCCTCTCGATGAACAGTGACCGTTGCTACCTTGCACGCGGTACATAGAACGAGTCGAGACGTGGTGAGTCAAGCCGGTTGGTTGGTTGTGGATGAACAGTTCCCGGTGGGGGTTGGATGAACAGGACCCCGTGGTAGTAGGCCGTTGCCGTTGGATGAACAGGACCACGATGAGGCCGCCGCACCCTAGCCGGTTGGGGGTGGATGAACAGGACCCCGTGGAGCCTCGATGAACAACAGCCGGTGGAGGCTAGATGAACAGTAGCCGTGGATGAACAGTAGCCCGTGGAGGGTGGAGGAGGTCGATGGTGGATGAACAGTAGCCCCGTGGAGGCTGGAGCGAGCCAGTAGACGGTGGATGAACAGGAACCTGTTTCGACCATAGGCGCTCCAACACAAGTCTGTTTCCTCCGTTTTGCGGTACGCCACACCCCTCCCGATCAACATGACCCCATTTGGATCGTAGGCACTTGAACACAAGTCCATTTCCTCCTTTTTGCGGTACGCCAGACCCCTCCCAATGAACATGATCCAGTTTTGACCGTGGCCGGTCGAACAGAAGGCCGTTTCCTACGTTATGTGGTACGCCAGACCCCGTTTCGGCTGTTCCGTCCAAGCCGGTTGGCTCCCGTTGAACAGGACGCATTCCGACCCAGTCGGTTGCCTCCCGATGAACAAGACGCTTTTTCTTTGTTCCGAACCAGCCGCTTCGCTGCCCGATGAACAGGACGCCGTTGCTGCTGTTCGTTGCCTCTCCATGTACACAAGCCCTGGCCGTCCGTATATATGCGCGAGTACGCGCTCGAGACCCCGCCCGTATATACGTACGTGGCCGTGATACGTCCATTTTGCATCATGCTTTTATATCGATATTTATTGCATTATGGGCTGTTATTACATATTGTGTCACAATACTTATGCCTATTCTATCTTATTTTACAAGGTTTACATGAAGAGGGAGAATGCCAGCAGCCGAAATTCTGGGCTGGAAACTTAGCAAATATTAGAGACCTATTCTGCACAGCTCCAAAAGTCCTGAAACTTCACGGAGGCAGTTTTTGGAATTAATAAAAAATACTGGCGAAAGAATCAACCGGAGGGGGGCCAGACCCTAGCCACGAGGGTGGAGGGCGCGCCCTACCCCTTGGGCGCGCCCCTTGCCTCGTGGGCCCCCTGGCAGGCCTCCGGTGCCCGTCTTTTGCTATATGAAGTCTTTTGCCCTGGCGGAACCTTGGCGGAACCAATCTAGGGCTCTGGCGGAGCTATTCTGCCGGGGACACTTCCCTCCGGGAGGGGGAAATCATCGCCATCGTCATAACCAATGATCCTCTCATCGGGAGGGGGTCAATCTCCATCAACATCTTCACCAGCACCATCTCCTCTGAAACCCTGGTTCATCTCTTGTATCCAATTCTTGTCTCTAAGTCTGAGATTGGTACCTGTAGGTCGCTAGTAGTGTTGATTACTCCTTGTAGTTGATGCTAGTTGGTTTATTTGGTGGAAGATCATATGTTCAGATCTATTATGCATATTAATACCCCTCTGATTATGAACATGAATATTCTTTGTGAGTAGTTACGTTTGTTCCTGAGGACATGGGAGAAGTCTTGCTATTAGTAGTCATGTGAATTTGGTATTCGTTCGATATTTTGATGAGATGTATGTTGTCTCTCCTCTAGTGGTGTTATGTGAACGTCGACTACATGACACTTCACCATTATTTGGTCCTAGGGGAAGGCATTGGGAAGTAATAAGTAGATGATGGGTTGCTAGAGTGACAGAAGCTTAAACCCTAGTTTATGCGTTGCTTTGTAAGGGGCTGATTTGGATCCACATGTTTCATGCTATGGTTAGGTTTACCTTAATACTTCTTTTGTAGTTGCGGATGCTTAAAATAGGGGTTAATCATAAGTGGGATGCTTGTCCAAGGAAGGTATGTACCCAAGCACCGGTCCACCCACATATCAAATTATCAAAGTAACGAACGCGAATCATATGAGCGTGATGAAAACTAGCTTGACGATATTCCCATGTGTCCTCGGGAGCGTTTTCCTTTATATAAGAGTTTGTCCGGGCTTGTCCTTTGCTAAAAAAAGGATTGGGCCACCTTTTTGCACCTTGTTTACTTTTGTTACTTGTTACCTGTTACAAATTACCTTATCACAAAACTATCTGTTACCGATAATTTCAGTGCTTGCAGAGAATACCTTACTAAAAACCGCTTGTCATTTCCTTCTGCTCCTCGTTGGGTTCGACACTCTTAGTTATCAAAAGGACTATGATAGATCCCCTGTACTTGTGGGTCATCAAGACTCTTTTCTGGTGCCGTTGCCGGGGAGTGAAGCGCCTTTGGTAAGTGGAATTTGGTAAGGAAAAATTTATATAGTGTGATGAAATTTACTGTCACTTGTTACTATGGAAAGTAATCCTTTGAGGGGCTTGTTCGGGGTATCTTCACCCCGACCAGTAGAGCAAAGAGTTGCTCCTCAACCTACTGCACCTACTGAAATTTTTTACTTTGAAATTCCTTCGGGTATGATAGAGAAACTGCTAGCTAATTCTTTTACAGGAGATGGAACATTGCATCCCGATTTGCACCTAATGTATGTGGATGAAGTTTGTGGATTATTTAAGCTTGCAGGTATGCCCGAGGATGTTATCAAGAATAAGGTCTTCCCTTTATCTTTGAAGGGAAAGGCATTGACATGGTTTAGGCTATGTGATGATATGGGATCATGGAACTACAACCGATTGAAATTGGAATTTCATCAGAATTTTTATCCTATGCATCTTGTTCATCATGATCGTAATTATATAATTTGTGGCCTCGCGAAGGAGAAAGCATCGCTCAAGCTTGGGGGAAGCTTAAGTCAATGTTATATTCATGCCCCAATCATGAGCTCTCAAGAGAAATCATTATTCAAATTTTTTATGCTCGGCTTTCTCTCAAAATCGCTCCATGCTCGATACCTCTTGTACTGGTTCTTTTATGATGAAGGCTATTGAACTCAAATGGGATTTGTTGGAAAGAATTAAATGCAACTCTAAAGATTGGGATCTCGACAAAGGTAAGGAGTCAGGTATAACAACTAAGTTTGATTGTGTTAAATCTTTTATGGATACCGATGTTATCCGTGAATTTAGTACTAAATATGGACTTGACTCTGAGATAGTAGCTTCTTTTTGTGAATCATTTGCTACTTATGTTGATCTCCCTAAGGAGAAGTGGTTTAGATATCATCCTCCCATTGAAGTAAAAGTAGCTGAACCTATTAAAGTTGAAGAAAAGACTATCACTTATAATGTTGATCCTATTGTTCCTACTGCTTATATTGAGAAACCACCTTTCCCTGTTAGAATAAAGGATCCTTTCACTTATAATTATTTTTAGCTCAATAATTATTGGTCTTGCTTCTATTGTCGTGCCTCCTAATGATCCTTTAGAACAATATTTGCTTTACCATGAAAATGATATGTTTATGAATGAAAGAAGGGAAATAGATGAAGTATTCTTTAAACAAGGACATATTTTGAAACACAACTTGCCTGTTGAAATTCTAGGGGATCCTCCTCCACCCAAGGGCGATCCCATGTTTGAGCTTAAACCATTACCTGATACTCTTAAATATGCTTATCTTGATGAAAAGAAGATATATCCTGTTATTATTAGTGCTAACCTTTCAGAGCAAGAAGAAGAGAAATTATTGAAAACTCTAAAGAAGCATCGTGTTGCTATTGGATATACTCTGGATGATCTTAAGGGTATTAGTCCCACTCTATGCCAACACAAAATAAAACTGGAGAAAGACGCTAAACCGGTTGTTGATCACCAACGACGGTTAAATCCTAAGATGAAAGAAGTGGTAAGAAAAGAAATACTAAAGCTTCTAGAGGCAGGTATAATTTATCCCGTTGCTGATAGTCAGTGGGTAAGTCATGTCCATTGTGTCCCTAAGAAGGGAGGTATTACTGTTGTTCCTAATGATAAAGATGAATTGATCCCACAAAGAATTGTTACAGGTTATAGAATGGTAATTGACTTCCGCAAATTAAATAAAGCTACTAAAAAGGATCATTACCCTTTACCTTTTATTGATCAAATGCTAGAAAGATTATCCAAAGATACACATTTTTGCTTTCTAGATGGTTATTATGGTTTCTCTCAAATACCTGTGTCAAAAGATGATCAGGAAAAGACCACTTTACTTGCCCTTTCGGTACTTTGCTTATAGACGTATGCCTTTTGGTTTATGCAATGCACCTGCTACCTTTCAAAGATGCATGATGGCTATATTCTCTGACTTTTGTGAAAAGATTGTTGAGGTTTTCATGGATGACTTCTCTGTGTATGGAACTTCTTTTGATGATTGCTTAAGCAACCTTGATCGAGTTTTGCAGAGATGTGAAGAAACTAATCTTGTCTTGAATTGGGAGATGTGCTACTTTATGGTTAATGAAGGTATTGTCTTCGGGCATAAAATTTCTGAAAGAGGTATTGAAGTTGATAAAGCTAAAGTTGATGCTATTGAAAAGATGTCGTGTCCCAAGGACATTAAAGGTATAAGAAGTTTCCTTGGTCATGCCGGTTTTTATAGGAGGTTCTGAAAGTGCTAGTTATCGACTATAGGGGGGTGAATAGGCGATTTTTATGAAAGCCTTCAAAACACGGGGGCTTTGAAGACAAACACAACAATTGAACCTATTGATATGCAGCGGAAGGTAGACTACAACAGACAAGCCATAGTCAAGTAAGGAATAAAGTGAAAGCACAAAGACTATCGACAGCTAGGTAGTATGGATCAGGATGGAAGATAGTGCGAAGCCAAGCAACAATAGTCGTCACAAAGTGAAGTCAATCAGATCAGGCAAGCAGGCAATGACTTCACGAAGACAAACTGTAAGTAAAGAGAGGTAAGAGATAGAACCAGTTGCTTGGTGAGGACAGGGATTTGTTGGACCAGTTCCAGTTGCTGTGACAACTGTACGTCTGGTTAGGGAGGCTGAGATTCAACTCAGAAGACCACGTCTTCATCTTATTCCCCCTGAGCTAAGGACACTAAGTCCTCGCCCAATCACTCTTGTAAGTCTTCAAGGTAGACTTCCAAACCTTCACAGACTTCGTTCACCGGCAATCCACAATGAGTCTTGGATGCTCAGAATGCGACGCCTAACCGGCTGGAGGATTCACAGTCCTCAAGTGTAACAAGTCTTCAAGTCACGCGGATAGAAAGACTTCAGTGATGCCTAACACTCTTTGGCTCTGGGTGTTTTGGGCTTTGTCCTCGCAAGGATCTCTCTCACAAATGCTTCGGAGGTGGGTTGCTCTCAAACGACAAAAGTCGTGTACCAATTTACGGTGTAGGGGGTGGGCTATTTATAGCAAGGAGGCAACCCGACCTGATTCGTCCAAAATGACCCTGGGTCACTAAGGAACTGACACATGTCCAACGGTTAGATTTCAAACACACGCGACAGCTTGACTTGGGCTACAAGTAAAGCTGACTCATCCAACTCTGGATAAGATTTGCTCTCATTGTCTTCGCTCGAAGACATAGGATTTGGTTGAGCATCACTTCAGTCACTCTGACTTTGTTCACTTGGACCCCACTTAACAGTACGGTGGTTCCTATGACTCAACAAAGAAGAAAAGGAAACTACGAAACAACTATGTCTTTGCACTCCATAGTCTTCATGTGAATGTCTTCTCAGACCACCATTGTCTTCAATGTCTTCACACATTTTTAGGGGTCATCTCTGGTAGGTAAACCGAATCAATGAGGGACTACTACCTGTTTTATCCTGCAAATTTCACAAACACATTAGTCCCTCAACCAAGTTTGTCGTCAATACTCCAAACCCAACTAGGGGTGGCACTAGATGCACTTACAATCTCCCCCTTTTTGGTGATTGATGACAAACTGGTTGAAGTTTTCAACGGGGACAAAAGTATGTGAAAGTGCAAGGATTAAGGCATTGTCTTCATAAGTAGCAAAAGGCTCCCCCTGAAGATGTGCATATAAGTAGTTTGCTTTTGAATGCAAGTGCACATGGCAGGTTTTACTTTGTGGAGATCCTCTTCAACTTATGAAGACAATTCATCATGCATATAAAGATATGACGAAGATAATGACATGCATAATGAAAAATGGACGTTGCGGAATGACTTCATGCGGAATTTATCATCGCATCATAGAATAGCAGGCAAAGTAGCAGACGACCATCAAGTTTAAGTGTTACAACCCAAAGAACCAAATGTATCAAAAACGAGAGTTGTAACCACTTGGCAAAAAAAATATAGCAACCACCCATATGGACCCGCTTGAAGACTATCAACTCATATGCTTCTCCCCCTTTTGTCAGTAAGGACCAAAAAGGTTTGAAGACATAGAGCATCTACTCATTCCCATCAGGAGTAGAAGAAGGTGTAGGGTCGACGTTGGCGTTCGGTGGTGCAGAAGGGCCAGGTGCAGTGTCGAGATGCAGTGAAGACATAGTTGGTGAAGTGGCGTCGTCTTCTTCATCGACGACTCTTGCAACAACAGTCGCAGTCGAAGATGAATACTCAGAATCTTCTATTGATGGAGTGCGGCGCCAGCTTGCATTGCGGGGAGGTCTGGAGTCAAATTCGAAACCCTCATTGAAGCCATCTTCGCGAAGATCTTCTTCAGGGCATAGCATTGTGAGACACTTCCAAGACCACCAACAGCCTTCATGGGCTACAAAGCAGTTCTTGGTGGCCATGTTTCAGATGTGATTGATATCCACCAAGATACTCTGCATTTGACGCTTGAGCCATTCATGGTGCTTGTCCTGCTTCTGATGTAAGGCAACGAGAAGCTCTCTGTCATTGAGAATGCGAGATCGCTTCCGAGGCCTTTGAGCGATTGTACTAGCAGTGGCTTCAGTGTTGGCACGGTGTGGCACATGCATATTGCCAGCCAGAGGGTAAGTAGGAGTAGCAGCATTTGGAACATGAATCCCTTCAAGTGGTTGCGTGAAGCTCTGACGATCAACATTGTGAAGATATAGAGGTTCTTTGTCAGGCTCTGGGTAGATGGCTTCAAGTGACAGATCAACCTCGGGCATAAAGATAAGATGGTTGCGCGCTGAGGGCTGATAGTCGACAGAGGAATGGAGTTTGATCAGGCGCATCACCCATGGAGCATAAAACTTCAAGCCAAATAGATCAACCTGGCGCAGCAAGTTTCCTAATGAAGAAATCCTGGGTATTGAAGCTGATGCCATTGAGAATATAGAACACCAAAGTCTTCATGGTGCCTTCAAGTCTAGCTTTAGGAGAATATCCCTTGACAGGCCATAGAGTACGCCTCACAATGTGATAAATTGTACGGGGTAGGTACTCAAGGTCCTTGACGAAGAATTCCTTAGGATATTCAACATCTTGTGGCAATGGCTTCATCATGCTGAGCATATGACTTATATTGGGCTCTGGCTTCTGAAATATACTCTCCAGCGCATTCTTGTGTAGCTGACAACCAGGTTCATAGAGCTCACCTGGAGTGGGCAGGGAAGTAAGCTCGATGATATCTTGAGCTTTAGCTTCATGATGCACATCACCTATCATCCACTCAAGGACCCAAGTCTTCGGATCCCCGTTGTAGCCACGAATGTGAAGAGTGGCATAGAAATGCAGCAAAAGCTCTTCGTTCCAGTGCTCTTAGTCCGTGATGAATTGGAGAAGACCAACATCTCTGAAATAGTCCAGAGCTTCTTCTAGGCAGGGCAGACCAGCAATGGCTTCACAATCTAGACGCATATGAGGAAAGATTCGCTCTTGATTGTATAAGACACATGAATAATAGCTACGCTGCTGATAGCTCCAGAAGCGATCGAAAGAGATCTTTGGCCTCGAGTATGGGTTCTTGGCACTGTCAAAGAATGTGTTATGTGCCCTGAAGCCATTCACACTAAACGATCCTGGCGATGTTGCAGCACCTGGAAACCTTGGCAGTCTGGGCTTTGGCTTCTGAACTTGTGGCCTCTGCTCCACACGATAGTCATATTGAGGTCCTGGAGCAGTGGGAGGCACCATGATGGGCCACCGAACTGTGAGAAGTTCACCACGATTATAGGCCTGTTCAATTGTGTGAGGCCTTGGGGCTGGAACTGTGGCACCAGCATCCACATGGGCTTCAGGTTGCACCTGAGCTTCAGGCACAACATTGGCTTCAGGCTCCACATTATCTTCAGCCATGACAACATCATTGGCTCCAGTATCATTGTTGGTGGCAGCCTCAGTGATCTCAACCTCTGTGTCTTCAATGACAGGGGGTCGGGCACAGTCACGTTCTCCTTGAGAACGACTTCTTGAGTGACAGGGGGTGTGGCAACTCTTTCTTCTTCTTGTGTTGGTTCTTGATTGTCATCAGCTGATGCAGCCGGAATGTCTTCAGCAGCTTTGGCATCAGACTCGGAGACATTCGCAGTAGGAGTGGCTTCAGGAAACACTTGGTGTGCTACTGAGTTTTGTTGGACTTCTCCTTCTGGAATGCTCGACATGGTAAATTGTGGCCTAGGGCCTTTGCGAAGCCTGCGGAAAGCTGGCGACGCCTGTGGTGATGGAGTGGTCTGCACCATGTAGTTGTCGTCCTCAAGCACCGGAGTGGTGCCTTGAGGTGGTGGAGTTCTGGGTGTGTCATCATCAATGGGGGTGTCTTGTTCAGGGCGATCTGCCCATGAATCATCCTGAGAAATTGGCATCAAGGGATGACCAATGCTGATGAGTTCGCTGTTCGTAAGAACAGGTGTCGGTGAGAAACGACACCTATGGGATCACGGGAATCCCTACTATAGTTGCGGGGCGCGGGGTTGTGAGAAGAGCAGGATCAATAGTCAACACAAGGATCGTTTAGCCAGGTTCGGGCCGCGAGGATGCGTAATACCCTAGTCCTGCTTTGGTGGCTGTATTTCAGAGAGTTCTTGAGCTCTCGAACTAGCTATGATGGCTGCGTAGTTCAAAAGAGCCTAATGCCTCTCCGGTACGCCATAGGCCTCCTTTTATAGTCGAAAGGGGCTGCCATAGTGGCACACAGGAGGTGGAAAGGCCAACAGTGCTACAAGCTTATCGCTCGTATTACAGGACAAGGCGCATTTAATCGGGGACGGGAACGAGGCCCGTCCCGTCAGCTGTCGCTCCGTCCTGCTTCGACACGTGCCCAGGCCAGCAGTGCGTGCGGTGTCATGTAGGCAGGCAGGCAGCTGAGGTGGCGCGGTGGTAGGATCTTCACGAAGATTTGCATGCCGCCACACAGGTGTTAGCTGTGTTGGCCTGGAAGCTGCATGTTGCCACACAGTTGCCTGCCCAACTGGTTGGGCTGGCAGCTGCATGCGAACGGCGGTGGGGTCTTGACTGATGCAGGCCTGGCTGTGGCCCCGCTTATGTCCTCGGCAAGGGTCTTGCCGGGGCCCCGGCAAGGGTCTTGAAGTGGAATCATAGTCATCCCCGGCAAGGATCTTGCCAGGGGTCTTGTGGTTTTCCTCGGCAAGGATCTTGCCTAGGGTCCTCATTTTCTGGTCCTCACCTAATCCCATATGTTCATGATCTTGACGAAGATCTGCATGCCACTACTGAGGTGCCTCCCGAGCCCTGGGTCCAATCGTAGTTGTTGGTGATGTTGGAACCCTTGGGCTCAAGGGTGGTTCACTCCGTTGGCATTGGGAAAGTGGCCCCGGCAAGGCTCTTGCCGGGGCCGTGGAGGTCGCCCCGGCAAGGGTCTTGATGGGGGAGTCCACCTCGCCCTCTTGCTCTTTGGTGTTGCCGGTCTAGACGTTGCCTTGGTTGTCTTGTGCCTTCGGCTTCTCTCCGACTCCCCTCCTTTTCCCTGCTACGTGCGGCCGTGGTGCGTGGCCCTGACTGCCCGTGCACAAGTAAAGGGGTCAAAAGGAGAGCCCCTACTTTTGTACACCGACAGGAGCCCCCGGGCCTGGGCCACACATAAGCGCGACACGTTGTTGGGCCAGGCTCAGAACGGTGCACGGGCAGGCGGGGCGGATTTTACCGCTGTAACTGTTCCGTCCGCTACGCTTCCCCGCGACCCGCGTTGAATGCTCGACGTGGAGGGTCGTGCGTGACGTGGGGGTCATGCGTGGGATGGATTCCGCATGCATGCGTCACATCATGGTAAAGGGGCGGCTTGCGCCTTCCCCAGGAAAGAGGGAGGCGCAGAGGCGCGGCTCATTTACTCGGGCGGACCCGGGTCGTGGCCTTCATGGCGTCCGTGGCCCACGATCACGGGGCGGGGAGCGGTCGCCTCACCCGTCCCCTCGGTTCTGCTTGCTCGCCATGTGTCCTCCATGCAGGTGGCAGGTACTAGAGGCGGAAAACTGGGCCGCCGCTGGTTCGGGCAGCGGCTCAGTCCTGATTCCCTGCGCCCTTCGATGACCGGATTGGTCGTGCGGGGCGGCCGAGCCCCGACTCAGGCCCCTTTATAAGAAGGGGAGGGGGACGGCATTCCTCATTCTTCCATCATCCATCTGCTTCTACCCCTGCTCCTTTCGTCTGCCATGGCGAGAGGAAGTGCTGGCCCTTCGACGGTGGGCGCGAGCGTTGCTGCTCGACAGCGCGTCCCTCCTTCCCAAGATCTCGTGGTGGTGGAGCCTGCCATGAGAGGAAGGGGGAGGGGGCGAGGCCCAGTTTGTCATGGCACTCAGGGAAGAGGGGGACGGGGCGATGCGCCGGCCTCACCTCCGCCAGCGATGCCCCTTCCAATGGAAGGCCACGTCGGGGACCAGCCTCGCGAGTTCTTCGTCAGGCTGCGCCGGCCACCGCGTCGCCGCCTCCGTCTCCCTACCCCATTCGCTCGGGAGATGGAGCTCGATCCTCCCCAGACCCTCAGGTTGCACATGAGGGGCTGCGGGAATGGCGGCACGTAGGTCGACGTCGACTTCCCCGCTCCTCATGTTATGTACCTCCATCGCGGGTGGAAGACATTTGCTCACATCCACAGCCTGACGGCGGGGCTCATCCTCTACTTCAAGTTAATGGAGGACGGCTTGCTCTCCATCAAGGTCTTTGGAGATCTTGGAACTCGCCTGAAGTGCTGTGTGGAGAGCTCCTCCGACGATGAAGATTCCTCCTCGAGCGAGAGTGACGAGGAGGGCAGCGACAGCGGCGACGAGGGTAGTAGGCGAGAGGATGACGGGTCCGACTAGGTGTCGGACGCGCTGTCCTCGGGCGACGGTGGCGGCACCATCACCTGCACCTGGCCCATCTTCCCTGGCAAGGCAGCTTGCTGGGGGGCAGGGCCAGCTCCTTGAACTTCTCGGGGTTGTCTCCTCGGGCGGCTGGCGTTGGGAGGCCTGGAGAAGATGAAGAAGGCGGGTGGTGGGCCGTCAAGTCGGAGTACGCGGGCACCGACTCCTTCGTCGCGTCTTGCTGGTCCTGCCGCCTCGTCTTCCAGCTCTTCTCCCGTCATCATCATCACCAGCCTCTCTTCGGGGTGGCCACCGGGATGTTCTCCTAGTGCCTTCTGCTGCTCGTACCTCGCCTAGGTGCCCCTTTTGCCCTTCTGCCATCTTGCTCTGTCTCCTGAGGAGAGGGACAAGAAAGGGATTATGGGCACCTTATCTCTTTTCAGTTTGTAAGCCTGCGGGCCTTCGTTAAATTTAGAACTTGTAATCCCCTTGCTCATGTTTTTCACTCCGTATGAACTGTACCTGTACGGGATGTTTTTAATGAAAAAGGGATGTTTGCCGTGTTTTTCGTTCGTGGGTGAAACCCGCGACAAGGAGCGAATCCTTGTTATTATTTAGGATAAACATTTTTCGCCCGGCAACAGGCCTTGCCGTCCCCCCACTTTGCTCGACCATTCTCGCGCCCTTGGCGGAGGCAGGGATGAAGCGGGCTTAGGCTCCTCGTTCCATTTCCTTGCTGCCGCGACTACAACCAAATCCGGACCCAGGAGATAATCCTTGGGTATAGAAAAAGGGGAGCACGGTAGCCTAGAAATAAAACGAGGTTTCACATATCACAGTTCCATACCGAAATGCATGACAGAGGATAAACGACTTGTCTGGATCTGCAGCCCCCGTCAACCTTGGCTTGCCGCGGTTGGATCCTTGTACTTGCAGCCCCCGGAAAATTTGGTTTGCCGGGGTCGGGACGCCGGTCCGTTCCCTTTCTTCCAAATAGCTCAGTAGAAGTGCTCATGTGCCCTGCGAACCAAGGAGGACAGAAAAGAACAGAGAGACGCGCACTCGACCTCTAAGCTAGGGGTTAGCCGCCACTAAGCACTATCAACCCTAACCGAGGAAGAGACTCGACCTAGCATGCATGCTAAAACTTAGGGCGCCAGTGCTTCATTTAGTTATGCTCAGGGTCTGCGCCTGGCTTTATACAAAGGGTTACATGCCTTGTCGGCAAGGCTTGTACAAAAGGTGGCTCGCCGGGAGGCCCGGCAAGCCACGCCTTATGGGTAAAACTTGCGAAGATGCTCGATGTTCCAGGAGTTGCTCACTGGGACAGCATCTTTGGTCTCCAGGCGGACTGCGCCGGGCCTGGTGACTCGTATTACCCGATAAGGGCCTTCCCACTTTGGCGTCAACTTGTTGGAATTCTTGGCCGACTGAACGCGCCGAAGAACAAGGTCGCCTTCCTCAAAGCTTCGAGCATGAACCTTGCGATATGGTAGTGGCGCAAGGCTTGCTGGTAGCGTGCTGCTCTCACGGCCGCCTGAAGACGATCTTCCTCAAGGAGCGTTGCGTCATCTTGCCGCAATTGCTATTGCTCAAGCTCGTCGTAAGAGAGCACTCGAGGTGACCTGTATATGAGTTCCGTGGGGAGAATTGCTTCTGCCCCGTATACCAGGGCAAAGGGTGTCTGGTCGGTGGCTCGATTTGGCGTCGTCCTGATCGACCAAAGAACCACCGGCAACTCATCAATCCAGCGCCTTCCACTCTTGTGCAGCTTGTTAAAAGTCTTTGTCCTCAGGCCACGCAACACTTCAACATTTGCCCTCTTCGCCTGGCCGCTGCTCCGTGGGTGTGCCACGGAGGCGAAACAGACCTTGCTGCCGAGGTCTTGGATGTACTGCATGAAGGTGTGGCTTGTGAACTGCGTGCCGTTGTCGGTGATGACTCTGTTGGGCACACCAAAATGGCAGACTAGTCCTTTAAAGAACTTGACGGCTGACTGTCCTGTCACCTTCATCACTGCTTCCACCTCCGGCCACTTTGTGAACTTGTCGATCGCAATGTACAAGTACTCAAAGCCCCCGACAGCACGGGGGAAAGGGCCCAGTATGTCGAGCCCCCAGACCGAGAATGGCCAGGAGAGAGGGATTGTTTGAAGGGCTTGAGCTTGCTAATGAAGCTTCTTCCAATGGAACTGACACGTTGCACACTTGGTTACTAGTGCCGTTGCATCCTGGAGGGCAGTGGGCCAGAAGAAACCCTGCCGGAGCGCCTTGCCAGCAAGGGCCCTCGACCCTATGTGGGAGCCACATATGCCTCCGTGTATCTCCGCCAATAGCTGCAGTCCTTCCTCCCAAGGGATGCACTTCAATTTCACACCGTTCAGTCTCTTCCTGTACAGGACGTCATCGACGAACTGATACATAGCAGACCAACGGGCTACTTTCTCTGCTTCTTCCTGCTCCTCAGGAAGCTCCCCTGTTTGGAGGAATCGAACGGTATGTTGTGCCCATGCCGGAGCCTAGGGCTCGATGGCAAGGACCAAAGGCATCTCTTCTGCCATGGGAGCGGCCGTCTCTATGGCCGGGGCCTGATGACCTACCAGAGTCGGTCGCCCCTCGGTAGGCTCAGAGTCCACGGCAACATCCTTGCCGGTGGCTCCGGGGAGCTCGGCGGGAAAGTACTTGCCGGGTCCTTATTTCCTCCGCTTGTTCGGCTCTATTGATGGTTCAACGGATGGCTGAGTTAATCGAAGCACAAGAGTACCTGGTTCCACAGGTAGTTTGAGGGCTGCGCGTTTCGACAGGTAGTCAGCGATGCCGTTCTCCACTCGGGGAACATGCTCCGCTTGTATACCGTCAAAATGCTCTTCCAGCTTCCTCACTTCATCTACGTATGCCTCCATCAACGGGCTCTGGTAATCCTTGTTAACTTGCTTGACGACGAGCTGTGAGTCACCCCTGACGATGAGCTTCTTGATTCCGAGGTCTGCCGCGATCCTGAGACCGGCAAGCAATCCCTCGTACTCAGCAGTGTTGTTTGTCGACATCTCCCTGGGGAAGTGCATCTGGACCACGTACTTGAGGTGCTCTCCGGTGGGTGCGACAAGCAGTACACCAGCACCTGCGCCTTGCAGCGAGAAGGCCCCATCAAAGTACATGATCCAGTCGCAACTTGCCTCCTTGCCGGGGAGAGTGGTCTCCTAGATCTCTTCCTCGGGTGTCGCGGTCCATTCTGCAATGAACTCTGCCAAGACTCTGCTCTGGATCGTCGAAGTACTTTCAAACTTGAAACCAAAGCTTGATAACTCCAAGGCCTACTCCACAATCCTTCCGGTTGCGTTTGGGTTGTGCAGTATCCGTTGCAACGGGAGGCGGGTGACAACAGTGATCTCGTGTGCTTGGAAGAAATGACGCAGCTTCCTCGAGGCCATAAGAAGGGCGAAGAGCAATTTCTGCACACCGGAGTACCTTGATCTAGCCCCCTACAAGAGGGAGCTGACAAATTAAACCGGACGCTGCATCATCTTCTTCTTCTGCACCACTTCACTTGGCTGTGCGGGCTCTGCCCTGACGGCGTCAGACTCTGCCGGGAGCCTTGCCTTGCCGGCACCAGGCCCTGCCGGGGGAGTCTCTGACTTGCCGTCCGCCGGTCCTGCTGTTGCCATTGCCTCTTCGTCAACCTCCCTCTGCGCCACTAGCGCGGCACTGACCACTTGATTCATCGCCGCTAGATACAACAACAACGACTCTTGTGGTTTAGGTGCAAGTAGTATTGGTGTAGAGGAAAGGTATCTCTTCAGGTCTTGCAACGCCGCCTCGGCCTCTGGGGTCCACTCCATCGGGCCTGCTTTCTTCAAGATCTTGAAAAAGGGAAGGGCGCGCTCGGCAGACTTGGAGATGAATCGGCTCATGGCGGCGACGCAGCCAGCGAGCCGACGCACATCCTTGATCCGCTTGGGCGCCTCAATCTGCTCGATAGCCCTTATCTTGTCTGGTTTTGCCTCGATCCCACGCTGTGACACAAAGAACCCGAGAAGCTTGCAAGACGGAATGCCGAAGACGCACTTCTCAGGGTTCAGCTTGAGATTGATCTTGCGCAGGTTGGCAACCGTCTCTTCTAAGTCTTGTACAAGGGTTGCCATGTCCTTGGTTTTGACTACTATGTCATCCATATATGCTTCCATATTTCTATGTAGCTGGGGCTCAAAACCAATTTGGACTGCCCTTGCAAACGTCGAGCCAGCACTCTTCAACCCGAAAGGCATTCATAAAAAGCAGTACGTACCACATGGGGTGATGAATGCTGTCTTGTCTTCGTCTTCTCTTGCCATGAAGATCTGGTGGTAGCCCGAGTAGGCGTCGAGGAACGATAGCAGATCACACCCGACCGTGGAGTCAACAATCTGGTCAATGCGCGGCAATGGGAAGGGGTCCTTAGGACAAGCCTTATTGATATTTGTGTAGTCAATACACAGCCTCCACTTCCCATTCGCCTTGCGCACCACTACCGGATTGGCCAACCGCATTGGATGGAGCACTCCTCTCACCAGTCCTACTGCTTCTAACTTTCTGATCTCCTCTGTGATGAACTCTTGCCGTTCCAGAGCTTGCTTCCTGACCTTCTGCTTGACGGGCCGTGCATGAGGACAGACAGCAAGATGGTGCTCAATCACTTCCATGGGAACACCGGGGATGTCAGATGCTTGCCATGCAAACACATCGACATTCGCCCGCATGAAAGTGATGAGCGCGTTTTCCTATTTGCTGTCGAGGGTGGAGCTTATGGTAAAAGCCCCTCCCGTGCCATCCTCCTTGACAGACACCTTCTTGGTCTCTTGTGGCGCATCTCTGGATTTCTTGCTCTTGCCGGTGGAGCTCTCTGGCACGTCCTCGGCGGTAGCACAACACGCCGAAGAGGTGCGCTTGCCGGAGTGGGTGCGAGAGGTCTTGCCGGTCTTCTTCTTCCCTACCGGGGCTTCAGCGGCAGGAGCAAGTGCCCTGGCGGTAGCTGCTGCGACTGCTTCCCGGTAGAGTAGGTTGGCGCAGATCAGCGCGTCTTTCTGGTCGGAGGGGACGGTGATGATGTTCATCGGCCCGGGCATCTTCAGCATGTTGTAGGCGTAGTGCGACGCCGCCATGAACTTGGCCAGTGCGAGGCGGCCGAGGATCCCGTTGTAGGGCAAGGGGATCTCGGCTACGTCGAAGACAATCCTCTCCGTCCTGTAGTTCAACTCGCCACCAAACGTCACAGGCAACGTGACCTTCCCCTTCGGCTGGCTCCTTCCGGGTTGACCCCTTGAAACGTGCCCGTTTCCTCGAGGTCTCCATCAGGAATTTGCAGCCTTCTGATCACAACAGGTGAGATCAAGTTCAGACCGGCCCCGCCGTCAACCAGCATCTTGTTCACCTTGAGGTTGCATATCGTTGGTGAGACCAACAACGGCAAACACCCGACCGCAGTTGTGCGGTCAGGGTGATCCTCGGCGTCAAGGATGAGGGGCGTGCTGGACCACTTCAGCGGCTTCTGGGCGTCGAACGAGGGCTCCGCTGATGTATTCTCACACGCCCATTGTTTGAGCTGGCGGTGAGAAGTATGCAGCGAGGCACCACTGTCGACGCACATGGCCTCTGTAGCCTTTTGGAACTCTTGCTCACCGGACTCGTCGTCCTCGTCATGATCATCATCTTCTTTCTTCTTGTCACGGCCCCGAGCGGGCCTCTCTTGTTGGCTATCCTTGCCGCGGCGACCTCCTTGGCCGCCATGCTTCTTGCCAGATCCCTGGGCACCATCCTGACCCTTCTCCTTGTCCCGCCTATCATACTCGGCCTTTTGCTTCTCAGCAAGTAGCTCGACTTGCCGGCAGTTCTGGAGGTCGTGGCCCTTGGTGCGGTGGATCTTGCAGTACTGCTTGTCGGAGCCCCCTGGCTTGTCGGCAGCCGACAGGGCCCGGCAGGTGGTGCACCCGGCAATCTCCTTGTTGGGGTCGTCTGCCTTGGCCTTCTTGGCGGCGGCGGTGTCGTCGGACCCCTCGACGGCAAGCACGGCCTTGCCCTTGCTTTTCTTGTTGCGACGCCAGCCCTTCTTCGTCGGGGCAGCGGTGTCTCCATCAGTAGAGTCGGTTTCCACGCCGGCGTCCTCGCCGGGGTACTTCCTTCCCTCCACAGCCCGGGTGCACCTATCAGCCAGAACATAAAGTTCGGCGACATCCTTAACCTTGTTCATCACGAGCTCTTCATGCATCTTGCGGTTGCGCACGTTCTGGTGGAACGCGCTAATCACGGCGGCGGGATGAACATCGAAAATGTTGTACTGCACCTGGCTGAACCTCTGGATGTACTTGCGCAGGGTTTCTCCATCCTTCTGGGGAATGATATTCAAATCACTCGCCTGGCCGTGAGCTTGGTGGCCTCCAGTGAAGGCACCAACGAACTCATGACACAGGTCCGACCAAGAAGAAATGGAATCGATCGGCAAGTGCATCAACCAAGACATAACGTTGGGCTTCAGTGCCAACGGGAAGTAATTGGCGAGCACCTTGTCGTCGCGAGCTCCAGCAGCTTGCATCGCGATGGTGTAGATGCTGAGGAACTCTGACGGATGGGTCTTACCATTGTACTTCTCGCTGACGTCGGGCTTGAACGTGCGGTGGGACGTCCACTGGAACTGCCACAGCTCACGGGTAAAGGCCGGGCAACCCACCTCGTAAGGTAGGCCACCGGAGCCTCCCGGAGTCGGGTGGTCCGCAACGGGCCCCGCCCGCTTGTCCGACTGGTGGCATGTATCGCGCCGGTGCTCGATAGTGGTTCGAGCGTCTTCATGAGCTCGCTCCCGAAGAACTTGGCGCTGGTCGCGGTGGGTCCGCGGGTCGGACGATGCTATGGAGATGTTATCACAAGCGTCGTCACGACGAGCCGACGTTCGCAGGTGGTTGGCGTGGAGGAGGGGAGTGCACCGTGACCGCAGCACCCCCGGTCCTTCCTCCACTGGCATGTGGTGGCTCGACGGAGCGCCGACCCGAGGGCCCCGTTGGTCACGGATAGTCTTTGTTGGCGATGGCGATGAGGCTCCGGATGGTGGCTCTCCACTCGTCGAGCTTCTCCGCAGCAGGAAGGAAGTCGAGGAGCAGCTGCGCGCGCGCCAAAGCTTCTACTGGCGTGGGTGGTGGCGAAAGCTGCGTGGACCGTGGTGCGCTTCGACTTCTAACTACATTAGAAGGAGCTCATCACGGCCCGGCGGCTGCGTGCGATTTTGCCAGCGCTTCGGTGGGCATGTAGGCCCCCTTCGTCCCGTGGATGAAGTACAGGGCTCTTCCCACGACGACGTCCAGGGTCACCGGCGTGGTGACACTGCTCATCACGCACACCATGGGAAGAGTGCGCTGTGGGCGCCAGGATGGGTGTCTTGGAGGTCGCTGCGCCACATGGGCACAACAACACTCTTGGAGGGCCCCGCGCCGCCTGCGGGGGGCCCGGCCCCGTCTTTGGATCTAGCGGCGCGCGGCTCGTCGTTTGGCGCACGAACGACGCTGCTCGCCAGGCTCTGACTGCTAGAGCGATGGTGATGCTCGCGGGCCGCGGCTCGAGTTCTGTCTGCGACCGGTCTGCTGCTCGCCCGCACCGGAACGGGCCGCTTGGCTCCTGATGAACCGACCGCCGTGGCCGCCTTCTTCTTGGGAGCCATGGCGACGAAGAACTGCTAGAGTAGATTTTCACAACTGCGCCCCCTACCTGGCGGGCCAAAGATGTCGGTGAGAAACGGCACCTATGGGATCACGGGAATCCCTACTACGGTTGCGGGGGCGCGGGGTTGTGAGAAGAGCAGGATCAACAGTCAACACAAGGATCATTTACCCAGGTTCGGGCCGCGAGGATGCGTAATACCCTAGTCCTGCTTTGGTGGCTGTATTTCAGAGAGTTCTTGAGCTCTCGAACTAGCTATGAGGGCTGCATAGTTCAAAAGATCCGAATCCCTCTCTGGTACGCCATGGGCCTCCTTTTATAGTCGAAATGGGCTGCCACAGTGGCACACAGAAGGTGGAAAGGCCTACAGTGCTACGAGGTTATCGCTCGTATTATAGGATAAGGCGCATTTAATGCATTGCTTAGGTGTCCTCTTGCTTTATCGGGGACGGGAACGAGGCCCGTCCCATACGCTTCCGCTCCGTCCCGCTTCGACACGTGCCCAAGCCAGCAGTGCGTGCGGTGCCATGTAGGCAGGCAGGTAGCTTAGGTGGCGCGGTGGTAGGATCTTCACGAAGATTTGCATGCCGCCACGCAGGTGTTAGCTGAGTTGGCCTGGAAGCTGCATCTTGCCACGCAGGTGCCTGCCCAATTGGTTGGGCTGGCAGCTGCATGCGAACGGCGGCGGGGTCTTGACTACTGCGGGCCTGGTTGTGGCCCCGCTGATGTCCTCGGCAAGGGCCTTTCCGGGGCCTCGGCAAGGGTCTTGCCGCAGCGTCGTAGTCGTCCCCAGCAAGGGTCTTGCCGGGGGTCTTGTGGTTTTCCTCGGCAAGGATCTTGCCGAGGGTCGTCGTCTTCTGGTCCTCACCTGATCTCATATGTTCATGATCTTGACGAAAATCTGCATGCCACTATAGAGGTGCCTCCTGAGCCCTGGGTCCAATCATAGTTGTTGGTGATGTTGGAACCCTTGGGCTCAAGGGTGGCTCTCTCCGTTGGCATTGGGCAAGTTGCCCCGGCAAGGGTCTTACCGGGGCCGCGGAGGTCGCCCCGGCAATCGTCTTGCCGGGGGAGTCCACCTCACCCTCTTGCTCTTTGGTGTTGCCGGTCTTGGTGTTACCTTGGTTGTCTTGTGCCTTCGGCTTCTCTCCGGCTCGCCTCCTTTTCCCTGCTACGTGCGGCCGTGGCGCGTGGCCCTGACTGCCCGTGCACAAGTAAAGGGGTCAAAAGGAGAGCCCCTACTTTTGTACACCGACAACAGGCGATGATACCGGTTGGTTCTTGAGTTGAGGAAGGACTTCGTCATCATCTACATTGTCTGCACGACCAATGTCTTCAGCTGTGATGGGGTCGACAGCTGGAACTTCTTCATTTTCAGGAGCCTTTATGAAAGCAGGCTCGTGGATCACAAGTTGACGCTCTTGGTTGGTGGAGGCGGGACGAGCAACAGAAATGGGCTCAACAATGAGAGATTCAGAGGCCGCATCACGCTCTTTCTTTGAAGACTTCTTCAATTTCTTCTTTGATGGAGCATCATCAGAAGTATTCCTGTGCTTGCGCTTCTTGGCTTCGGCTTCAGCTGCCTTTGTCTTCTTCAGCTCTGAATCTGCTGTGGGAACCTTAGGCTTCGAGCCTGTCATGCTGGCAGGGAAGATAATGCGAGGTGCTTCCTGCCTTGAAGCTTCAGCTTGGGCCACAGCAGGCTTCTTCTTCTATTTGGCAACCATCTTGGGGTCAATGCCAGGACGCCCAAGTGCCTTGTGCTTCTCAGCCTCATTGTGTGCTTGAACACATTTCTGCGCGAAGTACTTCATGCGCTCTCTTGAACCTTTTGCTTCTTCACGCTTCTTGTGAAACTCTTCCTTGAGGTCATGCAACATCTTCTTGAAGATCTGGACATCTGCCACGCAGAGCTTGGCCATGTTTTTCTTGAAGTGAGCCTTCTCATAATCAATTTTGTTCTTGAGCTCGACTATCTTCTGAGCCAAGGCCAACTCATTAGCAATGGCTCCGTGGAATGTCACGCTGATGTCCACAGGAAGCTGAAGATCATCAATACTGATAGTCTGGTCATCAAACCACTCGTCGATGAAGTTGTTCAGAATGTCCACATCAAAGAGGGGTAGATCGTTGAAGATCTCCGCCTCTTGCTTGCTCTTGATCAGTTGTTCAAGGGCATCATCACCAAGATCTTCATTGCTGGATAGATCAATGGTTTCATCTTCGTTCCTCAAAACGGCAGCTAGAGTAAGTTCATGCCCAGAAATCTTCATGGGCTTCTTCTTGGGCTTCTCCGTCTTCTTGGAGACACGAGAAAGATCTTTAGATTGCACACTGGTTTCAGGAGGTGCAGTGGCCAATGGCTTCACACGTGAAGCTTTCGGTGCGGCAGAGGGCTTTGAAGCCTTTAATTTCTTCTGCTTCTGTCGCTTAGGTGGAGCTGGCGCTTCATCAAAATCTGCGTCATCAGCTGAGTGCTCCACGGTGGCCCCCTAAATAGCTATGTGAGTGATGAGGCCATCGAGGTTATAGAAGGGGCCGATGACATTTGGATTGGCATCGCGGGTGCCATCAGCCCTTGGAGCAGATGGACCAGGGTTGAAGTTGAGTCCAAATGCCTTCTTGTTCTTAGCCGCGGACTCCTTGGCAAATTGATAATTGCGCTTGAAGAGATTGTCGTCGCGACACCATAACAGTGATGATGGTCGGCATTCTCTGGCTGTGGTCCACGGACCATGCAAGGGTAGAAGCCTTGAGTAATGGCTTGTGACTTGGACTTGGGTTGCAGATTTCTGTATAGAATATCTCCCCATGGTCGCTTGATAGCGTTCTTTTCAGCATATTCAGCAGTCACAAATCTGTACTTGAACCATTCTTCTGCCCAATATCTTCGAATCCACTAGATTCAAGTCTTGCGCTGATTGTAATTCTCTTCAGGATCTGTCTTGTACATTTCAAAGAGATCCGGTGGCATGTCCTTGGCTGTATCCCCACGGCGCTGCCTGCTGCCCTTTCTAGCTGATTTCTCAGTGGCCATTATATTCAAGCTGAAAGGCTGCAAGACTGTGAATGGCTTTCGTGTGCTGGTCAGACAGGAACTAGCTTCAGGAGAGTTGATGCATTGTTGTAAGAACTCTACAAATGAATGCAGACTATGAGAACCAAGGGATTCTCCCACGGACATGTACCTGTGACAGCATTAGAGGTGCGAGGGAAGGGGAAGGTCATATGCATTCTCAGAAGATTTTGAAGATAAATCAGTTTGAAGACATTAGCCTCATAGCGCGAAGACATTCACTTATTTGATGAGAGTTGGTTCCAGATTTGTACCAATCCATGAATAAGTACAAGTGAGGAATCTAACTAGTTGTGAAGCATAAGTGAATATACTTGGCATGATATGAGATACAGAACAAGATAGATCCAGATTTCGAAGTTTAGAAACCACTTTTGGTTGAAGTGGATGGATCTAACGGATCAAAAGGCAGTAAAAAGTAAGTTTTAATTACCCTTGACGAACTGCTAGACGAGGCGAAGAGGGAGGACGAGCAGTTCAATCTCTCGCGCCCTAACTTGGCGACGGAAGACACCTACGGCAGCGGCAGAGAGGACGAGGTCCGCGGCCGGCGTGAGGACGACGTTGGAGAAGTCGCGGCAGCTAAGCGCTTCGTCTCCGGTGTCGACGCGAGCTAGCGGAGGCGCTAGGGTTCGTGCGAGGTGGCGAGGTGGGAGAAGAGATAATGACCGCGGTGAGTTGTGTATTTATAAGGAAAGGGACCGCACATCATAATTACGCAGGTGCCCCTGGCGGTTCACATCTAAAGGACATGTGGCATGCATGCAACTCATTGGAAGTCGTTCCATGTTCGCACACACGCCTGGATTGTCGGGTGGTCGTTCTGGCTTCTCCGGTTTTTAGGCAATAAGGATATAGCATTAAAACAGATTTAACTTTTTTCTCTATGTCTTCTGGTGACAAGGATTTAGAGAAGACAGTCGACAGTTTCAATAGAATGCATATGATTTGGATAGATAGAATCTGAGGTAGAAGCATAGAGGGGGTTAGGGTCCGATCACATTCACTTAGATCAAAAGATTCAAACATGAAGACATAGCTATAAGTGAATGTTGTAGAGGACAGAACACAAATATATATGTATATGTAAGTATGATACCTGTCAGATCACGGGTTCCGGCAAACCCTTAAGGTTCGAACTCTGGGGTACGCGCGTAGTTCTTTCCCTACCGATCCACGCCCTAACTCGCTAAGATTTCGCGGACGAACTCAACGAACTCACAACACAAGAGACACGAGGTTTATACTGGTTCGGGCCACCGTTGCGGTGTAATACCCTACTCCAGTGTGGTGGTGGTGGATTGCCTCTTGGGCTGATGAATAGTACAAGGGGAAGAACAACCTACTGAGGTTGAGGTGTTCTTGCACTCTGTGGATGAGGATCACCCAAGAGCAGATGAGATGCCTCCTAATGAGTTCGGCTCTAGCTCTCCTAATGAGTTATCCCTCCTCCTCTACGGTGGTGGCTAGTTCTACTTATATAGGCCCTGGTCCTCTTCCCAAATATTGAGCGGGAAGGGAGCCAACAACAGCCAATTTGAAAGGGGACAGCTAGTACAACTTATCCTGACAAAAGCGGTCTTCGCCTGCAAAAGGCTCTGGTGGTGACGCCGCCTTGGGCTCCATGGTGACCTCCGTCTTGCCGTCCTGCTGGTCTTGGTCTCGTTGCACCGATATGGAAACCTTTGCTTGACGCCTCGGTACTCCGCGCCTGCGCTTGCTTCCTTAGCACTAAAGGGGAAACAAAGACATTGCGCGCGCTGGCGCCCGCCTTGCGCCCGCCTGATCTTGATCGTCATGGCTCATGTCACGAGAACCTCGCGAGGTTTGCCCTGCCTTGATCTCTCTGCTCCTCGCGAGCCAACCTGGTGAGGCCGCTCCTGAGGAGGTCTTGTGTCGTCCGCCTCGCGAGGCTTGGCCCCTCGCGAGGGTCTTGAATGCCTTGTTGATGAAGATGGGCCGTACGGGCCCACGCGCAGAGCCACGCCATGGGCCGCAGGCAGGCAAGTCTGGGGACCCCCGTTCCCAGAGTGCCGACAGTAGCCCCCGGGCCCAATGCATGCTCGGGCTTGGCTACAAGGTGAAGCCAAAGGCCAAGTACGGAGCGCTGCGGGCCCCAAAACCCTGTGGCGTTGGTCGACGCGTGGCGGTTGATTGGACGTGGGCGTCTCCGCTTCCCCACGCTGCCTTGGAGTCCGCCTGGCTATGCGGCCCCCGCTACCTACATAGTTATTCTTCCATCGCCCACGCCTTACTTCCCCAATTCCTCTGCTTCCCCGAAATCTGCCCCTCCTCTCCAATCTGACCTGTGCTCTGCCTGCTTCATCGCCATGGCGCCGAAACAAGCAGACAAGGGGAAGAAGCCTTTGTCTTTGACAAGTGCGCCCCCGGCCGTCGAGTCCGCAGTTGGCCGATCGCTGGTGCTCAACGATGAGGCCATGGGCAAGGTGCGCCCCATGCTTGCCTCCAGCTTCAATGAGTGGGGGAAGACGAAGGCCTGGCCTGCGTCCCGCGCCCGCATTGACTCGGCAGCCACCGAGGTCTCGATCTTCATCGATGTCCTTTGGGCTGGCCTGATTCCCCCTTTCTCCGCCTTCTTCAACGCAGTGCTTGAGCATTACCAGATCCATATGCTGCATCTCAACCCCCAATCCGTGACTATCCTCGCCGTCTTTGCCTTATTTTGTCAGGCCATGGTGGGCATTGCTCCTTCAGTGGCCCTCCTCCGCCATTTCTTCTCATTGCATCTGATGGATCCTCGACAAAGCTCGGGGTGCATGAGCTGCCAGGCTGTGGCTGCAACGGCAGGCGTGGGAATCGACTTCGAGCTTCCTCCATCCATGAGCGAGTTTTGGACAAGGTGGGTGTTTGTTGATGCCGGGGTGCTCAGCCCTCTGCTCCATTCTCCATCAGCACCTGTTGTTCCCAACTCCGGTTCGGGCCACGAGAGACTCGTGAGCTCTTGTCTTGTCCCCGTCTGGCTCAGGCTAAGGAGGTTGAAGGACCGTGGCATGACAGCGCCTATGGTGGTGAAGGAGTTCGTCAGGCGCCGAGTCGCTCCGCTTCAGCGCCATTCCCGCCCGTTGTGGGCTTTGCTCAACAGCCAGGACCGTATGAGGCTTCAGGAGTCCGGGCTCCCTCTTGAGACACGGCAAACAGTGCTCGAGGTCCTGACGGGTGTCCCTTCCCCGGATGACATGCCTAGGAAGAGCTGTCTGTTGTACCGCTGTACTAACAAGGTTGAATTTGTGGAGAGCATGCCTTCGTTTGATGAGTGGGGGCTGCGCCCAAGCGGCCTGGTGGGGCCCCGCGAGAACCCCGTTGACGTGGTTCCCTTCTTTGCCGCTGGCACCGAGCTCGTCCCGAGTGTGGGCGCAGGGGGGCGAGCTCCGACGAGGTTGGTGGCCTGAGTGTTGTGGTGCATATGCCGCTTGGGGATCTTGGGGTGCCGTCCACGGGAGCTCATGATTCTTCCGCTGGGGCGTCGGTTGCGGAGGCGACGCAGCTCGCGGCCCCCGAGGACGAAGCTCCGGAGGCCTCGGGGGGTTGTGGTCAAACAGCGCCCGACCTCTCTTCTCAGCTCGGCGCCCCTGAAGCTGTCCCTCTGAGCGCTTCCCCGGTCTCGCCCCGCGCCGGCCGCCACGCCTAGTGCTTCGGTCGGCTTTGCATGGACTTCGAGAAGCTCCGCAAGAGGAAAGGATCCCCGAACAGCTGCGGTATCTTCGGGCCGTTGATGCGGAGGAAGTACATTGCCGTTGACGATTAAGTACTGTATCTTTGTGAGTTCTTGAGTGCTGCTTTCCTTCCTGACGTTAGTTCTTCAGGGTCCCTTCCGTCGAGGCCGCTGTGTCCCTCGAGAAGCAACCCTCTCTGTCCTCGGCTCCCCCGCTGGCCTTGAGCGTCCCGAGTCTGCATGCTGTCACTGGAGCAGGGTTGGTTGGAGAGGCGCACTTGCTTCCATGGCGTGTTGACCCCGCGGCCTCGTCGTCCCTCCCCCACGGCCTGGCGTGGAGCTTGGCGGGCATGCCCAGGACTCCTCCTCTGGTCATGGACAGTAGCTGGCTGGCTTTGGTCTTTGGTTCCTCTTCAAGTAGCGGGCCCCGACTAGCCAGGGCCTCTCGTGAGGCCTGGCTGGCGCCTGGGGCAGCACCAGCCCCCAGCCCCCTGCCGAGGGGGTGCGCCGCTTCACGTCCCGCCTGTAGCCCCCGTTGTGGAGGACGAGGTGGGCCGTGCGCTTTGGTTTGAGCACGAATGAAGCATCGTTCGCCACGAGCTCTTCCAGGAGGCGATGAGCGCGATGAACTGGCCTGGTGGTTAACTCGCGGGCGTCGACACGTGCATCAAGGCTGAGGGTCTTCGGCTGGTGGAGGAGCGGAGCAAGCCGAGGGTGGCTATCAATCTTGGCCGCCACCAGCGCGATCTTGACCTTGCGAAGGCCGAGGCGTCCCTCAAGGTTTCTCGTGAAGCTTGCTCTCGATCTTTGGAGGAGGCTCGCGAGGCTGACCGCCGTCGTGAAGCTGCGGCGAGGCGCGCGTGGGAGCTCCAACCCTGGAGTGCGTCCCTGGAGTAGCAGGTGAAGGCGCGCAAAGCCGCCCTTGCATCACTGAGGGTGACACCCGCCGAGGAAGAAGAGGTCCGGAGGCACGAGGAGGCGTGGGCTCTGGAAGCCGTGGAGCGTAGCCTTGAGCTTGAGCGGCTGGAGACGAGGGAGCGTCAAGTTGCCCAAGCGGAAGATGCCGTTGGCGCACGCGAGGCCAAAGCTCAGGAGGAGGTTGACCGCCGGGTGGCCGAGGTTTGCACGGGTCTTGAGGGTTGGCATGATCCGAGGTTGCAGCCTGCGGGGACGGAGGCTGCAGGTAGGGCCGCTGCCCTTAGGCTCAGGCTGGCTGAGGTAGAGAGGCGCGAGGAGGCCACAGCAGCCGCCCTGGTTACGGCGCAGGCAGAGTTGGCATCCGCCCTTTCCGAGCTGCTCTCTCTTCAGGAGCGGGTTGATGATGACGAGGCCGCCGCGCGGCAGAACAGGGAGGAAGTGCTTCAGCGGTGGACATTGGAGCACGAACACGCCCCCATGCTCCAGGACCTCAGGGTCAGGGCCAACGCGGCGCTGGGCCACGTTTGTGACGAGAATGCGCCACATCCCCACTCGGATGACTACGCCAGTCACCTGCGCTTCTTCGCCGACGTGGTGACGCGCCTGGAAGCCCGGTCTGATAGATCTCGCCAGCTCGTGGAGGAGAGAAGCCGGGGCCTACTCGGGCGCGCGTTCTCCCGTGTCTTCAGTCATCTTAGGAACACCCTCCCCGACTTCGATTTCGACGCCGCCATTGCCCCCGTACCTCAGGCCATCCGGGGCGACCTGGCGCGGTTGGTGGAGGACAATGTGGATGCGCTGGTCAGGGCCTTCGCTTCCGAGGACGACGCGATGGTGGTCGCGGCAGACGAAGGCGACGTGGTCAACGACGGTGATGGAGGCGCCGTCGAAGGCGACGACGATGCTGGCGAAGGTGAGGACGATGCGAGCGATGCGTCCGAAGGCGATGCGGCGGGCGACGGGTCCGGCTGATCCCACGTTCCCCTGCTGTTTTATCCTGTATGCAAAAACTCGGGCGCGGCCCCTAAGATTGTAAGAGCATTTTGAGAGGGGGAGCCCCTCGTGTAAACAAATCGTAGTTTTTATTCCTTTATGTCAAGCCGAGTATGCACCTTCGAGAATCCGCGGGTCCGGCGGCAAGTTTGCTGTTGCGGCTTACCTTAGCCGGGTAAGCCCCCATGCTGGGTCGTGAGATCATGAGCTCCCGAGGAACTCCTGGAGAGTCAGCTGGCTCGCCCGAGGGGGCTTCGTGAGAATCCGGCGCTGATCGTGGTGCCGACGCGTGTGGCGCATATGCTGCGCCCTGCCCCGCTCGCGAGGAGCCCGCGAGGGGGGGCAGCGGTCGTAAGGTCCAGGGTAAGGCAAGAACCGGATAGCAAAAAATCGCTCGAACGAGAAAAGGTACCCCCGCGCGCATCAAGGAAAATTCAACTTCAACATAAATCCAAATTCAGAAGGCAAGGCTACAGAAAAGAGATCCAAAGAAAATGGCCATGTCTGGCGCCTAGTCTAGTCTTCTCACCAGCGCGGAGCTAAGTGCTGCCACTAGGACGTGGGAGGGAGCCCCCGAGGCCCGAGGGCGGCACTCCTGAGACTCCGGGGCATGTACAGGCCCACTCATTATTACGTGAGAGTGACATGGGCGGCGATCTTCACAGGCGTGAGCCTTACTTCATATCGCCAGTCGAGGGCCCCGCCTTGCGGCTCCCTCGGCCACCGTTGGGGGCGACCGGAAACCAGGACGCCACCAAAGAAGCAAAGGGGATGCTAGTGGCGCCCTCGGCGACTACGGGTCCTCTGTCGGGGGTAGGGTTTTCAGCACCTCCCCAGTAGAGGGCCTACCTCTGGGGGGCGCCTTGCTCCGTGCGACGCCGGGAGGGATCTGGCTCCCGACCCCT
This sequence comes from Triticum aestivum, assembly GCF_018294505.1. Lineage (NCBI taxonomy): Eukaryota > Viridiplantae > Streptophyta > Magnoliopsida > Poales > Poaceae > Triticum > Triticum aestivum. The sequence goes on along the minus strand of NC_057808.1, from coordinate 54,691,755 downwards.
CTCCTGCATCCCCCAGCGCGATCCCCCTGGCGGAAGGGAGGCCGCCAAGCTGGGGCCGCCAGCCGCCGTGGTGACCTGATCCCCCTGCGACTCATGGTTAGCGTAAGCTTGCTCCTGAGGGATTAGTGGTACCCTGTATCTATTGTTGACGATGAGGTTGGCGGGGCTCTCTGGCGGCTCCTGGACGGCTTCAGCTCCTAGCGCCTCCTCCTCCCAACCTTGTCCGAGGAACGAGCCAGGGTCGTCCTCCGGCGTGTAATCCTGGTCCACCATGCGGGGCATGTAGGCCTCCGAGGCCGCTGCCTCGAAGACCTCGCCGAAGTGCCCCACGCTCCATGTTGCTCGGCCTGCCATGCCGTCCTGAGGTTGACAGGGCAGTGCTCCGACGGGGCCGTATGCGGCAACGCTCGTGCCCGCGCCCACCTGGGGTGGTGCGGGCGCGGCAGGGCGCCCCCCACCGTGGGTCATGTTGATGTCGACGGGGCCCCCGGGTGCGCCCGGGCACACGTTGGCGCGGCGAGGCCCGCCGTGGGACCGGCCGCCGCCTGAGGCGTGAGCTGATAGCAGAAGGGCGGTGCTCCCGTGGCCGCCGCGTGCAGCAGCTCGGCAACGCGTTCCAGCAGCGTGTCCCGGCCGCTCTCCATCAATCGGCACCGCAGCAGCTCCCGTGCCACTGTGAGTGCTGCTCGCATGTTCGCCTGCTCCCGCCGGGTGTGTGGTGCCGTTTCTGCGGCGTGGTTTGCAGCCCTTGCAGCGGCTCGCGCTTGTCGTGGAGTGAGGGTGGACGGCGCCTGACCACGCCGCCCGCGCCCAGCAGCGTTGGGTGGCGCCCGCGCCTCCTGGAGCGCGGGGTTGAGGTCTTCCTGGGCAAGCGACACCGCCCGCGTGGGCCAGGCTGCCCAGCGGTCGGCGTCAGCCCTCGGGTCGCTGGACATCGGAACCGTGGAGCGTCGGCGTATCGATTGGTGAGGGAGAGACTCCGGCGCACCCCTACCTGGCGTGCCAAATATCGGATCACGGGTTCCGGCAAAACCCTTAAGGTTCAAACTCTGGGGTGCGCGCGAAGTTCTTTCCCTACCAATCCACGCCCTAACTCGCTAAGATTTCACGGACGAACTCAACGAACTCACAACACAAGAGACACGAGGTTTATACTGGTTTGGGCCACCGTTGTGGTGTAATACCCTACTCCACTATAGTGGTGGTGGATTGCCTCTTGGGGTGATGAACAAAACAAGGGGAAGAACAGCCTCCTGAGGTTGAGGTGTTCTTGCGCTCTGTGGATGAGGATCACCCAAGAGCAGATGAGATGCCTCCTAATGAGTTCGGCTCTAGCTCTCCTAATGAGTTATCCCTCCTCCTCTACGGTGGTGGCTAGTTCTACTTATATAGGCCCTGGTCCTCTTCCCAAATATTGAGCAGGAAGGGAGCCAACAACGGCCAATTTGAAAGGGGACAGCTAGTACAACTTATCCTGACAAAAGCGGTCTTCGCCTGCAAAAGGCTCTGGTGGTGACGCCGCCTTGGGCTCCATGGTGACCTCCGTCTTGCCGTCCTGCTGGTCTTGGTCTCGTTGCACCAATATGGAAACCTTTGCTTGACGCCTCGGTAATCCGCGCATGCGCTTGCTTCCTTAGCACTAAAGGGGAAACAAAGACACTGCGCGCGCTGGCGCCTGCCTGATCTTGATCGTCATGGCTCACGTCACGAGAACCTCACGAGGTTTGCCCTGCCTTGATCTCTCCTCTCCTCACGAGCCAACCTGGTGAGGCCGCTCCTGAGGAGGTCTTGTGTCGTCTGCCTCGCGAGGCTTGGCCCCTTGCGAGGGTCTTGAATGCCTTGTTGATAAAAATGGGCCGTACGGGCCCACGCGCAGAGCCACGCCATGGGCCGCAGGCAGGCAAGTCTGGGGACCCCCGTTCCCAGAACGCCGACAATACCAAATCAACATTGTGAAGATAAACATGAAGTCAAATCAATGTTGAAGATAATTCAAATGCGAAGACTTCGCAATTGTAACGCCAAATGAAACACTTCAGGCAAGAATTTGGTGGTGGCGTTACCCACCGTATAGGAAGTATTAGACCCAGACACGGCGCACAATTATCTTGGCGCTCCGAAGTCAAATTCTGTGTAAATGTATTCACACTTAGAGTGTATATCTTCATTTATTGAAGATATACTTTACTTCGTGTGTTGCACATCTAAGTCATCAACATGCATAAGCGTTAGGATGTGTGTCTAATCACAGGACATTTGAGGATTCTAAGATATTTAGCTCACACCGCAACTTGCAAAACCTTTTCTCATCCAAGGGCTTTGTGAAGATATCAGCCAATTGCTCTTCAGTGTTGACGTGAATGATATCAATATCTTCCTTCATGACATGATCTCTAAGAAAGTGATGATGGATATGAATGTGCTTTGTCTTCGAGTGCTGAACTGGGTTGTTGGCAATTTTGATGGTGCTTTCATTGTCGCAATAGAGTGGCACTTGCTTCAGATGGATGCCATAGTCCTTGAGTTTGCTTCATCCATAGAAGCTGAGCGCAGCAAGATCCAACAACAATGTATTCAGATTCAACAGTGGAGAGAGACACACAGTTCTGCTTCTTTAAAGACCAACAGACAAGAGATCGTCCAAGAAAGTGACATGTGCCTGATGTGGACTTGCGATCAACCTTGCAACAGCATAATCAGCATCTGAGAATCCAACTAGATCAAACTCTGAGCCCTTTGGATACCATAATCCTAGTGTTGGGGTGTAAGCCAAATATCGAAGAATTCGCTTCACAGCTAAGTGATGCGATTCCTTTGGTGCCGCTTGGAATCGGGCACACATGCAAACGCTAAGCATGATATCTGGCCTAGATGCACATAAATAGAGTAAAGAACCAATCATGGAGCGGTATACCTTTTGATCGAACTCTTTACCATTGTCGTCGGGACCCAATTGACCTTTGGTTGGCATTGGCGTCGTGTACCCTTTGCAGTCTTGCATTCCAAACTTCTTCAGGCAATCTTTGAGGTATTTCTCTTGAGATATGAAGATGCCGTTGCTCTGCTGACGGATTTGAGGACCAAGGAAGAACTTCAGCTCACCCATCATGGACATCTGATATTGCTCTTGCATCATGTGCCCAAACTCATCACTGTATCTTTTGTCAGTGCAGCCGAAGATAATGTCATCCACATAGATCTGGCACACAAACAGTTCACCATTGTATGTCTTCATGAATAGTGTGGGATCCAGGGAACCAGGTTTGAAGCCTTTTCTCTTCAGGAAGTCTTTGAGTGTGTCATACGAAGCACAAGGGGCTTGTTTGAGGCCATACAGTGCCTTCTTGAGCTTGTATACCATATCAGGATGTTTTGGATCTTCAAAGCCAGGTGGTTGTGCAACATATACTTCTTCTTCAATCTTGCCATTGAGAAAGGCACTCTTCACATCCATTTGGTACAGGAGGATATTGTGATGGTTGGCATAGGCTAGCAGTATGCGAATGGCTTCAAGCCTAGCCACCGAAGCAAATATTTCATCGACGTCAATCCCTTCAACTTGAGTGTATCCTTGAGCAACGAGACAAGCCTTGTTTCTGACAACTTGACCATGCTCATCTTGTTTGTTGCGATAGATCCATTTGGTGCCAATGATATTGTGCTTGCGAGGGTCAGGACGCTTGACTAATTCCCGCACATTGTTCAGCTCGAACTGTTGAAGTTCTTCCTGCATAGCTTGAATCCGTTCAGGTTCCATGAAGGCTTCAGCAACTTTCTTGGGTTCAGATATAGAGACAAATGCAAAGTGCCCACAAAAATTTGCTAGTTGTGTTGCTCTTGAACGAGTGATTGGACCAGGTGCATTGATGCTATCAATTATCTTCTCAATCTGTACTTCATTTGCAACACGAGGGTGAACTAGACGAAGGTTTTACCCTTGCTGACCATTGTCTTCTTCTTCAGCATTGACTTCAGGCTGAGCAGTGTCTTCAGGTTGATTAGGCGCAGAAATGATAAGTTCCTCTTCAGCCAGTGCCTCTGAAGGTATGATTTCTCCAGTACCCATAAGCTTGATCGATTCACTAGGCGGGACTTCATCTAGCACATTTGGCAGGTGCTCTCTTTGCGAGCCGTTAGTCTCATCGAACCGCACATCCACAGTTTCAACCACTTTATAGTGAAAGAGGTTGAAGACTCTGTAGGAGTGCGAATCCTTTCCATAACCAAGCATAAAACCTTCATGTGCTTTCGGTGCAAATTTTGAAGTGTGATGTGGATCCTTGATCCAGCACCTAGCACCAAATACTCTGAAGTAACTGACCTTTGGCTTCTTACCAGTTAGGAGCTCATAGGATGTCTTCTTTAGAAGCTTGTGAAGATAAACACGGTTGATGACCTGGCATGTAGTATCAATAGCTTCAGGCCAGAACTTCCTTGGAGTCTTGTACTCATCAAGCATCGTCCGAGCCATCTCAATGAGTGTTCTGTTCTTGTGCTCCACGATGCCATTCTGCTGAGGTGTGTATGGAGCTGAGAACTCATGAGTGATGCCCAATGTATCAAGATAAGTGTCGAGGCCAGTGTTCTTGAACTCTGTGCCGTTGTCACTTCTGATGTGCTTGATCTTGATGCCATAGTTCGTTATGGCATGATTGGCAAATCGTCTGAAGACATCCTGCACTTCATTCATGTAAAGGATTATATGCACCCATGTATATCTTGAATAGTCATCAACAATGACGAAGCCATAGAGGCAAGCAGTGGTAGTAAGAGTAGAGTAGTGAGTAGGGCCAAATAAGTCCATGTGAAGTAGCTGGAAGGGTTGAGATGTCGTCATGATTGTCTTTGAGGGATGCTTAGCCCTAGTCATCTTCCCAGCTTCACAGGCACCGCATAGATGATCCTTCTTGAACTTGACGCCCTCGATGCCCATGACGTGTTTCTTCTTCGCGAGTGTGTACAAGTTCTTCATGCCAGCATGCCCTAGGCTTCGATGCCAGAGCCAGCACTCTGAAGCGTTTGCTAGAAGACATACGGCCATCTGTGGTCCTGCTGAGAAATCTACCATATACAGATCATCTTCCAGATACCCTTCAAAGACTAGATACTTGTCAGATTCCATTAGAACAAGGCAACGATATTTTCCAAATATCACAATCATGTTTAAGTCACAAAGCATTGAGACAGACATTAAGTTGGAACCAAGGGATTCAACAAGCATCACTTTATCCATGTGTTGATCCTTTGAGATTGCAACTCTACCTAGATCCAATACCTTGCTTTTACCAGTGTCAGCAAATGTGATGTGACTCTTGTCAGATGGACATAGGGTTGAATCCATCAGAAGACTTCGATCACCAGTCATGTGGTTAGTGCATCCACTGTCCATAATCCATTCTGAAGCATTTGGTGTCATACCCTACAGTGCAGTTAGGGGGATAGGCTTCACCAAGGGTATTGTGAAGCATAAACATTTGACGAACACGCGGATTATGAAAGTTCAGATCCTGGTTAGGGCTAATAGGATGATTGTCAAGGAATCCCGGAACAAAATACATAGTAAGACCAGTTGGGCATTTTATCTTGCGCCCCACAAGATGTTTTAGGTCCCCAGCAATAGCATCAGACGCCTTTGATTTCCAGCTGGAGACCTTTCCCTGCAAAAGAGAGTTATTTTTTCTTAACGACCCACATCTTCAAGGGTGTCTTAGAAGCAATGAGTCTAAGTGCAACATCTGAGAACTTTGGCTTTGGAGCCCTAGCGAATAGCCTTGCAGGAGGTGAATAGTACTCATATGAATAAGCAGAATTGTTCTTGGTCTTATGAACATAGCAGTTTGATGAAACACGCTCATATTCACAAGTCTGAGTATGATTTCCCTGCAAAACATTGGCGTTAGGGTGACTCTGGTGAGTCCTCTATCTGTATGAAGCCTTTGGACCATATGAAGCCTTTGGTCTGGGGTTTGTCTTCTTCCCAGGTGGTGTCATGATGACATTCATAGGAAGATTCTCAAGGCAACTTTTGGGTACCCAGATCTTCTTCATAGGTGGTCCGTTCCTGCAGTTAGTACCAATATACCTGGCAAACACTTCACCATTCTGATTCTTAAATAGTTTATAGTTTGCAGCAAAGGATTCATCAATGATAATCGGGTTAGCACAAGTGAATCCAGCTAAGGTAGATGGATCCACTGAAGGTTCCTTTGCAGCAACCCATGTGGTTTTGGGGTACTGCTCAGGCTTCCTGTAAGAACCATCAACATTCATTTTCCTCTCAAACCCAACACCCTCTTTCCTAGGGTTTCGGTTCAGAATCTGCTTTTTGAGGACATCACATAGTGTCTGATGCCCTTTGAGACTTTTGTACATCCCTGTCTCAAGCAATGTCTTCAACCTGGCATTCTCATCAGCAATAGTAATTGTATCCTTAGTGGAGGGGTTAGTTACCACATCAGTAGTTGAAGATATTGCAACAGAAAGTACTAGGTGCATTAGTTAACCCAAAAGGCATGACTAACCACTCATATAAACCAAAATTAGTTTTAAATGCAGTTTTCCATTCATCTCCCAATTTCATACGAATTTGATGGAAGCAGTAGTAGAACATTCAACAACAGAGTCAGCATTATCATGCTCAAGGCATTTTAGACATGGTGGTTCAAATCCTTCCTGAGTGGGACTGATCTGTTGAGCGCGAAGTGACTCGTTCTCTTTTTGAAGATCTTCATGAGCCGCTCTCAATTTCTCAAGTTCCTGCTTCCTTTGAAGATAATCGTAGGAAAGCTTTTCATGAGTTGTTGAGAGCGTTTCATGACGACTTTCAAGTTCCTCGTACTTAACATTAAGATTTTTGATGTCTTTAATTAAGGACTGAGATCGGGTCATTTCCGCGTCCAACAGGTCATCGCTTTTGTCTAGCAATTTTTGAATATGTTCCATAGTTTTCTGTTGTTCAGTTGCAACTTTAGCAATTGTTTTGTAGCTAGGTTTGGATTCACAATCAGAGTCATCTTCACTTGATGTTTGAAAGTAAGCATCGTGAGAGTTTACCTTGGCACCACGTGCCATGAAGCAGTAGGTGGGAGCAGAGTCATCCTCATCATTAGCATTAGTGTTGGTGACGAGGCCATTGTCTTCAGTGTTGAAGATGGACTTGGCGACATACGCTGAAGCTAGAGCCAGGCTAGCCACACCTGAATTGGACTCCTCCTCAGACTCCACCTCTGCCTCCTTAGAAGCAGACTCCTCCTCTGAATCCATATCCTTGCCAACAAATGCACGAGCCTTGCTTGATAAGCTCTTCTTGTGTGATGAAGACTTCGACGAAGATTTGGAAGAAGACTTTGAGGATTTCTTCTTCTTCTTGTCATCAGAATCATATTCCTTGCTCTTCTTCTTCTTCTTGTTCTCATTGTCCCACTGCGGACATTCAGAGATGTAGTGACCAGGTTTCTTGCACTTGTGGCATGTTCTCTTCTTGTGGTCATGAGTAGAAGCTTCATCATTTCTTGAGCTGGATCTTGAAAACTTTCTGAAGCCTTTCTTCTTAGTGAATTTCTGGAAATTCTTCACAAGCATAGCAAGCTCCTTTCCAATGTCTTCGGGATCCCCAGAACTGCAGTCAGATTCTTCTTCAGATGAGGAAACAGCCTTTGCCTTCAAAGCGCAAGTACGGCCATAGTTGGGACCATAGATATCTCTTTTCTCAGATAACTGGAACTCATGTGTGTTGAGCCTCTCAAGTATGTCAGACGGATCAAGAGTCTTGAAGTCAGGGCGCTCTTGAATCATCAGGGCTAGGGTGTCAAACAAGCTGTCAAGTGATCTCAGGAGTGTCTTGACGATTTCATGCTTGGTGATCTCAGTAGCGCCGAGTGCATGAAGCTCATTTGTGATATCAGTGAGGCGATCAAATGTGAGCTGGACATTCTCATTGTCATTTCTCTTGAAGCAGTTGAAGAGGTTGCGAAGAACACTAATCCTTGAGTCTCTCTGGGTTGAGATGCCTTCGTTAACCTTGGAGAGCCAGTCCCAGACTAGCTTCGCAGTTTCCAGAGCACTCACACGACCATACTGTCCTTTGGTCAGATGACCACAGATGATGTTCTTGGCAGTAGAATCCAGTTGAATGAACCTCTTGACATCAGCAGGGGCGACACCTTCACCGGCCTTGGGAACGCCGTTCTTGATGACATACCAGAGGTCGACATCAATGGCTTCAAGATGCATGCGCATCTTATTCTTCCAGTAGGGGTAATCAGTGCCATCGAAGACAGGGCACGCAGCGGAGACTTTGATTATCCCTGTAGTCGACATAGCTAAAAATCCAGGTGGTTAAACCGAATCACACAGAACAAGGGAGCACCTTGCTCTGATACCAATTGAAAGTGCTAGTTATCGACTAGAGGGGGGGTGAATAGGCGATTTTTATGAAAGTCTTCAAAACACGAGGGCTTTGAAGACAAACACAACAATTGAACCTATTGATATGCAGCGGAAGGTAGACTACACCAGACAAGCCATAGTCAAGTAAGCAATAAAGTGAAAGCACGAAGACTATCGACAGCTAGGTAGTATGCATCAGGATGGAAGATAGTGTGAAGCCAAACAACAATAGTCGTCACACAGTGAAGTCAATCAGATCAGGCAAACAGGCAATGACTTCACGAAGACAAACTTTAAGTAAAGAGAGGTAAGAGATAGAACCAGTTGCTTGGTGAGGACAGGGATTTGTTGGACCAGTTCCAGTTGCTGTGACAACTGTACGTCTGGTTAGGGAGGCTGAGATTCAACTTAGAAGACCGCGTGTTCACCTTATTCCCCTTGAGCTAAGGACACTTAGTCCTCGCCCAATCACTCTAGTAAGTCTTCAGGGTAGACTTCCAAACCTTCACAGACTTCGTTCACTGGCAATCCACAATGAATCCTGGATGCTCAGAACGCGACACCTAACCGGCTGGAGGATTCATAGTCCTCAAGTGTAACAACTCTTCAGGTCACGCGGACAGAAAGACTTCAGTGATGCCTAACACTCTTTGGCTCTGGGTGTTTTGGGCTTTGTCCTCGCAAGGATCTCTCTCTCAAATGCTTCGGAGATGGGTTGCTCTCAAACGACAAAAGCCGTGTACTAACTCTGAGAAGCCACCAATTTATGGTCTAGGGGGCGGGCTATTTATAGCCAGGAGGCAACCCGACCTGATTTGTCCAAAATGACCATGGGTCACTAAGGAACTGACATATGTCCAACGGTCAGATTTCAAACACACGCGGCAACTTGACTTGGGCTACAAGTAAAGCTGACTCATCCAGCTCTGGATAAGATTTTCTCTCATTGTCTTCGCTCGAAGACATAGGATTTGGTTGAGCATCACTTCAGTCACTCTGACTTTGTTCACTTGGACCCCACTTAACAGTACGGTGGTTCCTATGACTCAACAAAGAAGAAAAGGAAACTACGAAACAACTATGTCTTCGCACTCCATAGTCTTCACGTGAATGTCTTCTCAAGTCATAATCTTCGTTGTGAATATCTTCACAGACCACCATTGTCTTCAATGTCTTCACACATTTTTAGGGGTCATATCTGGTAGGTAAACCGAATCAATGAGGGACTACTACCTGTGTTTACCTGCAAATCTCACAAACACATTAGTCCCTCAACCAAGTTTGTCGTCAATACTCCAAAACCAACTAGGGGTGGCACTAGATGCACTTACAAGTTCATTAAAGACTTTAAAAAAATTTCTAGGCCTCTGACTAATCTCTTACAAAAAGATGTTCCTTTTGTCTATGATGATGATTGTGTAGAAGCATTTGAAATACTTAAGAAAGCCTTGATTTCTGCACCTATTGTTCAGCCACCTGATTGGAATTTACCCTTTGACATTATGTGTGATGCTAGTGATTATGCTGTAGGTGCTATTCTAGGACAAAGAGTTGATAAGAAATTAAATGTTATCCAATATGCTAGTAAAACTCTAGACAGTGCCCAGAGAAATTATGCTACTACTGAAAAAGAAATTTTAGCAGTTGTATTTGCTTGTGATAAGTTCAGAACTTATATTGTTGATTCTAAAGTAACTGTTCACACTAACCATGCTGCTATTAAATATCTTATGGAAAAGAAAGATGCTAAACCTAGACTTATTAGATGGGTTCTCTTGCTACAAGAATTTGATTTGCATATTATTGATAGAAAGGGAGCGGAGAACCCCGTTGCACACAACTTGTCTAGGTTAGAGAATGTTCTTGATGACCCACTACCTATTGATGATAGCTTTCCTGATGAACAATTAGCTGTCATAAATGCTTATCGTACTCCTCCATGGTATGCTGATTATGCTAATTACATTGTTGCTAAATTTATACCACCTAGTTTCACATACCAGCAAAAGAAAAAGTTTTTCTATGATTTAAGACATTACTTCTGGGATGACCCACATCTTTATAAAGAAGGAGTAGATGGTGTTATTAGACGTTGTGTACCTGAGCATGAACAGGAACAGATCCTACGCAAGTGTCACTCCGAGGCTTATGGAGGACACCACGCTGGAGATAGAACTGCACATAAGGTATTGGAATCCGGTTTTTATTGGCCTACTCTCTTCAAAGACGCCCGTAAGTTTGTCTCGTCTTGTGATGAATGTCAAAGAATTGGTAATATTAGTAGACGTCAAGAAATGCCTATGAATTATTCACTTATTATTGAACCATTTGATTTTTGGGGCTTTGATTATATGGGACCGTTTCCTTCCTCTAATAAGTATACACATATTTTAGTAGCTGTTGATTACGTTACTAAGTGGGTAGAAGCTATTCCAACTAGTAGTGCTGATCATAACACCTCAAGATGCTTAAAGAAGTTATTTTTCTAAGGTTTGGAGTCCCTAGATACTTAATGACTGATGGTGGTTCACATTTTATTCATGGTGCTTTTCGTAAAATGCTTGCTAAGTATGACGTTAATCATAGAATTGCATCTCATATACCACCCATAGTCTAGTGGTCAAGTAGAACTGAGTAATAGAGAGATTAAATTAATTTTGCAAAAGACTATTAATAGATCTAGAAAGAATTGGTCCAAGAAACTTGATGATGCATTATGGGCCTATAGAACTGCATATAAAAATCCTATGGGTATGTCTCCATATAAAATGGTTTATGGAAAAGCATGTCACTTACCTCTCGAACTAGAACATAAGGCATATTGGGCCATTAGAGAGCTCAATTATGATTTCAAACTTGCCGGTGAGAAGAGGCTATTTGACATAGCTCACTTGATGAATGGAGAACCCAGGCCTATGAGAATGCCAAACTGTTTAAACAAAAAGTTAAAATATGGCATGACAAAAGGATACAAAAGCATGAGTTTAATGTAGGTGATTATGTTTTGCTATACAACTCTCGTTTAAGATTTTTTTGCAGGTAAACTCCTCTCTAAATGGGAAGGTCCTTACGTTATCGAGGAGGTCTATCGCTCCGGTGCTATAAAAATCAACAACTTCGAAGGCACAAATCCGAAGGTGGTGAACGGTCAAAGAATCAAACATTATATCTCAGGTAATTCCATAAATGTTGAAACTAATGTTATTGAAACCGTAACCCCGGGGGAATACATAAGGGACACTTTCCAGAACGTTTCAGACTCTGAAAAGGAATAGGTATGTGGTACGGTAAGTAAACCGACTCCAAAACAGTCCTAATGGCAATTTTTCTCCGTTTTGGAATATTCAAGAAAATAGGAAAATAAGAAGTAGTCCGGGAAGGACACGAGGCATCCACGAGGGTGGAGGGCGCTCCCTACCCCCCTAGGCGTGCCCCCTGCCTCGTGGGCACCGCGTGTGCTCTCCGGACTCCATTTTCTTGCACGATACTTCTTTTGGTCGGTAAAAATTCACTATATAATCTCTCAAAGTTTTGACCACCGTACCACGCAAATATCCTCTATTTTTGTTTTGAGTTGTTTCTACCGCCGATTAGAGCAAGATGTCATCTCAAGATTCCGACGGAGAGAGCTATGTCTCACATCTCATTGCTGACCCAAAGACCTATGGGGATCTATCTCCTTGTGGTCGAACTATGGATGATGAGGAGGATGCTCATTTGATGAGGATCAATGATTCAAGTTTGGAGGAGGAGGATGTCCCTCTACCTCAACCTGGGGATATGCACGTGAAGTTCAAGAAGTCTAATCTCCCTAAGAGGGCTAAAATGTCGGACAACCGATCTATTCCTTCTCGTTTTCGGCAGAAAAGCAAAGGAGATTTATGTGACAAGATCTTGAAGCTGGAATCGGAGGTCGATGATTTAAAGGAGGAAATTGCTCTTCTCAATTACAATATGAAGAAGCTGAAGGCACAATTGTCATCATCGTCACCATCTTCTTCACCTCCGAAGGAGACATAAACATATGGGTATGGGCACTCCCCTTGGCAACTGCCAAGCTTGGGGGAGGTGCCCCGGTATCGTATCACCATCACACTCCTATCTTTGCCATTTTTCTTAGTTTGATCCTTTTGGTAATATCTTGATCTAGTAGAATAAATTTTTAGTATGATCTAGTTTTGAGTTATGCTTTATGATCCTTCTATGTAATCGAGTCCATGAACTATATATAATAAAGATTAGTTTTGGGTCAAGGGCTTGGTTATCTTGCTATGATCTATGAGGGAATAAAAGAAAAAGAATAAAAAGAAATAAAGAGATCATATTGATCTATGGAGAGTAATGACTTCACATATAAAGAGTATGATGAATAAAAGTTGTTGAGAGTTGACAAACATAGTTTTGGTCATCGTTGCAATTAATAGGAAGTAATAAAGAAAGAGAGGTTTTCACATATAAATATACTATCCTGGACATCTTTTATGATTGTGAGCACTCATTAAAATATGACATGCTAAAATGTTGATGTTGGACAAGGAAGACAACGTAATGGGTTATGTTTTCTTATATCCGAAATAAAGTATATTGTCATGGATCATCCAACATGCTGAGCTTGCCTTTCCCCCTCATGCTAGCCAAATTCTTTGCACCAAGTAGAGATACTACTTGTGCTTCCGAATATCCTTAAACCCAGTTTTTCCATGAGAGTACACCATATCTACCTATGGATTGAGTAAGATCGTTCAAGTAAGTTGTCATTGTTGCATGCAATAAAAAATTGCTCTCCAAATATGTATGATTTATTAGTGTGGAGAAAATAAGCTTTATACGATCTTGTGATATGGAAGAAATAAAAGCGACGGACTGCATAATAATGGTCCATATCACAAGTGGCAATATAAAGTGACGTTCTTTCGCATTAAGATTTTGTGCATCCAACCACAAAAACACATGACAACCTCTACTTCCCTCTGCGAAGGGCCTATCTTTTATTTTTGTCTTATACCTTATGCAAGAGTCGCGGTGATCTTCACCTTTCCTTTTTACATTTTATCCTTTGGCAAGCACATTGTGTTGGAAAGATCCTGATATATATATATATATATATATATATATATATATATATATATATATCCAATTGGATGTAAGTTATCATGAACTATTATTGTTGACATTACCCTTGAGGTAAAAGGTTGGGAGGCAACACTATAAGCCCCTATCTTTCTCTGTGTCCAATTAAAACTTCATACCCATAAGTATTGCGTGAGTGTTAGCAATTGTGAAAGACTAAATGATGGTTGAGTATGTGCACTTGCTGAAAAGCTCTTATATTGACTCTTTCCGATGTTATGATAAATTGCAATTGCTTCAATGACCGAGATCATAGTTTGTTAGTTTTCAATGAAGTTTCTGATTCATACTTGACATTGTGAATAGATTGTTACTTTAGCATAAGAAATCATATGACAATATATATATATATATGTTATATTTATAAGAATGATCATGATGCCCTCATGTCCGTATTTTATTTTATCGACACCTCTATATCTAAACATGTGGACATATTTTTAGTTATCGGCTTCCGCTTGAGGACAAGCGAGGTCTAAGCTTGGGGGAGTTGATACGTCCATTTTGCATCATGCTTTTATATCGATATTTATTGCATTATGGGCTGTTATTACACATTATGTCACAATACTTATGCCTATTCTCTCTTATTTTACAAGGTTTACATGAAGAGGGAGAATGCCGACAGCTGGAATTCTGGGCTGGAAAAGGAGCAAATATTAGAGACCTATTCTGCACAGCTCCAAAAGTCCTGAAACTTCATAGAGGCAGTTTTTGGAATTAAAAAAAAATACTAGCGAACGAATCAACCGGAGGGGGCCACACCCTGGCCACGAGGGTGGAGGGCGCGCCCTACCCCCTAGGCGCGCCCCTGCCTTGTGGGCCCCCTGGCAGGCCTCCGGTGCCCGTATTTTGCTATATGAAGTCTTTTGCCCTAGAAAAAATCAGAAGGAAGCTTCCGGGATGAAGTGCCGCCGTCTCGAGGCGGAACCTTGGCGGAACCAATCTAGGGCTCCGGCGGAGCTGTTCTGCCGGGGAAACATCCCCCCGGGAGGGGGAAATCATCACCATCATCAGTACCATCGATCCTCTCATCGGGACCGGGTCAATCTCCATCAACATCTTCACCAGCACCATCTCATCTCAAACCCTAGTTCATCTCTTGTATCCGATCTTTGTCTCAAAACCTCAGATTGGTACCTGTGGGTTGCTAGTAGTGTTGATTACTCCTTGTAGTTGATGCTAGTTGGTTTATTTGGTGGAAGATCATATGTTCAGATCCTTTATGCATATTAATACCCCTCTGATTATGAACATGAATATGATTTGCGAGTAGTTACGTTTGTTCCTGAGGACATGGGAGAAGCCTTGCTATAAGTAGTCATGTGAATTTGATATTCGTTCGATATTTTGATGAGATGTATGTTGTCTCTCCTCTAGTGGTGTTATGTGAACGTCGACTACATGACACTTCACCATTATTTGGGCCTAGGGGAAGGCATTGGGAAGTAATAAGTAGATGATGGGTTGCCAGAGTGACAGAAGCTTAAACCCTAGTTTATGCATTGCTTCGTAAGGGGCTGATTTGGATCCACATGTTTCATGCTATGGTTAGGTTTACCTGAATACTCCTTTTGTAGTTGCGAATGCTTGCAATAGGGGTTAATCATAAGTGGGATGCTTGTCCAAGGAAGGGCAGTACCCAAGCACCGGTCCACCCAGATTTCAAATTGAAGGAAATATGCCCTAGAGGCAATAATAAAGTTATTATTTATTTCCTTATATCATGATAAATGTTTATTATTCATGCTAGAATTGTATTAACCGGAAACATAATACATGTGTGAATACATAGACAAACAGAGTGTCACTAGTATGCCTCTACTTGACTAGCTCGTTAATCAAAGATGGTTATGTTTCCTAGCCATAGACATAAGTTGTCATTTGATTAACGAGATCACCTCATTAGGAGAATGACGTGATTGACTTGACCCATTCCGTTAGCTTAGCACTCGATCGTTTAGTATGTTGCTATTGCTTTCTTCATGACTTATACATGTTCCTCTGACTATGAGATTATGCAACTCCCGTTTACCGGAGGAACACTTTGTGTGCTACCAAACGTCACAACGTAAATGGGTGATTATAAAGGTGCTCTACAGGTGTCTCCAAAGGTACTTGTTGGGTTGGCGTATTTCGAGATTAGGATTTGTCACTCCGATTGTCGGAGAGGTATCTCTGGGCCCACTCGGTAATGCACATCACTATAAGCCTTGCAAGCATTGTGACTAATAAGTTAGTTGCGGGATGATGTGTTACGGAACGAGTAAAGAGACTTGCCGGTAACGAGATTGAACTAGGTATCGAGATACCGACGATCGAATCTCGGGCAAGTAACATACTGATGACAAAGGGAACAACGTATGTTGTTATGCGGTCTGACCGATAAAGATCTTCGTAGAATATGTGGGAGCCAATATGGGCATCCAGGTCCCGCTATTGGTTATTGACCGGAGACGTGTCTCGGTCATGTCTACATAGTTCTCGAACCCGTAGGGTCCGCACGCTTAAAGTTACGATGACAGTTTTATTATGAGTTTATGTATGTTGATGTACCGAAGGAGTTCGGAGTCCCGGATGAGATCGGGGACATGACGAGGAGTCTCGAAATGGTCGAGACGTAAAGATCGATATATTGGACGACTATATTCGGACTTCGGAAAGGTTCCGAGTGATTCGGGTATTTTTCGGAGTACCGGAGAGTTACGGGAATACGTATTGGGCCTTATTGGGCCATACGGGAAAGAAGAAAAAGGGCCTCAAGGGTGGCCGCACCCCTCCCCTTGGTCTGGTCCGAATTGGACTAGGGAAGGGGGGCGCCCCTTCCTTCCTTCTCTTTTTCCCTTCCTCTTTTCCTATTCCACATGGGAGGTGGAATCCTACTAGGACTAGGGAGTCCTAGTAGGACTCCACACTTGGTGCGCCCCCTCCTAGGGCCGGCCTCCTCCTCCCTTGCTCCTTTATATACGGGGGCAGGGGGCACCCCAGAGACACAACAATTGATCCTTGAGATCTTTTAGCCGTGTGCGGTGCCCCCCTCCACCAAATTACACCTCGATAATATCATTGCGGAGCTTAGGCGAAGCCCTGCGTCGGTAGAACATCATCATCGTCACCACGCCGTCGTGCTGACGAAACTCTCCCTCAACACTCGGCTGGATCGGAGTTCGAGGGACGTCATCGAGCTGAACGTGTGTAGAACTCGGAGGTGCCGTGCGTTCGGTACTTGATCGGTCGGATCGTGAAGACGTACGACTACATCAACCGCGTTGTGATAACGCTTCCGCTGTCGGTCTACGAGGGTACGTGGACAACACTCTCCCCTCTCGTTGCTATGCATCACCATGATCTTGCGTGTGCGTAGGAATTTTTTTGAAATTACTACGTTCCCCAACAGTGGCATCCGAGCCTGGTTTTATGCGTTGATGCTATGCACGAGTAGAACACAAGTGAGTTGTGGGCGATATAAGTCATACTGCTTACCAGCATGTCATACTTTGGTTCAGCGGTATTGTGAGATGAAGCGGCCCGGACCGACATTACGCGTACGCTTACGCGAGACTGGTTTCACCGTTCGGAGCACTCGTTGCTTAAAGGTGACTGGCGGGTGTCTGTCTCTCTCACTTTAGTTGAACCGAGTGTGGCTACGCCCGGTCCTTGCGAAGGTTAAAACAGCACCAACTTGACAAACTATCGTTGTGGTTTTGATGCGTAGGTAAGAACGGTTCTTGCTAAGCCCGTAGCAGCCACGTAAAACTTGCAACAACAAAGTAGAGGACGTCTAACTTGTTTTTGCAGGGCATGTTGTGATGTGATATGGTCAAGACATGATGTGATATAATGTGTTGTATGAGATGATCATGTTTTGTAACCGAGTTATCGGCAACTGGCAGGAGCCATATGGTTGTCGCTTTATTGTATGAGATGCAATCGCCATGTAATAGTTTTACTTTATCACTAAGCGGTAGCGATAGTCGTAAAAGCAATAAGTTGGCGAGACGACAACGATGCTACGATGGAGATCAAGGTGTCGCGCCGGTGACGATGGTGATCATGACGGTGCTTCGGAGATGGAGATCACAAGCACGGTGCTTCGGAGATGGAGATCACAAGCACAAGATGATGATGGCCATATCATATCACTTATATTGATTGCATGTGATGTTAATCCTTTATGCATCTTATCTTGCTTTGATTGACGGTAGCATTATAAGATGATCTCTCACTAAAATTTCAAGATAAAAGTGTTCTCCCTGAGTATGCACCGTTGCAAAAGTTCTTCGTGCTGAGACACCACGTGTTAATCGGGTGTGATAGGCTCTACGTTCAAATACAACGGGTGCAAAACAGTTGCACACGCGGAATACTCAGGTTAAACTTGACGAGCCTAGCATATACAGATATGGCCTCGGAACACAGAGACCGAAAGGTCGAGCGTGAATCATATAGTAGATATGATCAACATAGTGATGTTCACCATTGAAACTACTCCATCTCACGTGTTAATCGGACATGGTTTAGTTGCTTTGGATCACGTAATCACTTAGATGATTAGAGAGATGTCTATCTAAGTGGGAGTTCTTAAGTAATATGATTAATTGAACTTAAATTTATCATGAACTTAGTCCTGATAGTATTTTGCAAATTATGTTGTAGATCAATAGCTCGCGTTGTTGCTTCCCTGTGTTTATTTTTTGTTCCTAGAGAAAAATTATGTTGAAAGATGTTAGTAGCAAAGATGCGGATTGGATCCGTGATCTGAGGATTATCCTCATTGCTGCACAGAAAAATTATGTCCTTGATGCACCGCTAGGTGACAGACCTATTGCAGGAGCAGATGCAGACGTTATGAACGTTTGGCTAGCTCAATATGATGACTACTTGATAGTTTAGTGCACCATGCTTAACGGCTTAGAATCGGGACTTCAAAGACGTTTTGAACGTCATGGACCATATGAGATGTTCCAGGAGTTGAAGTTAATATTTCAAGCAAATACCCGAGTTGAGAGATATGAAATCTCCAACAAGTTCTATAGCAAAAAGATGGAGGAGAATCGCTCAACTAGTGAGCATGTGCTCAGATTGTCTGGGTACTACAATCGCTTGAATCAAGTGGGAGTTTATCTTCCAGATAAAATAGTGATTGACAGAATTCTCTAGTCACCATCACCAAGTTAGTAGAACTTCGTGATGAACTATGGTATGCAAGGGATGACGAAAGTAATTCCCGAGCTCTTCGTGATGCTGAAATCGACGAAGGTAGAAATCAAGAAAAACATCAAGTGTTGATGGTTGACGAGACCACTTCAAGTGTTGATGGTTGACGAGACCGCTAGTTTCAAGAAAAGGGCAAAGGGAAAAAGGGGAACTTCAAAAAGAACGGCAAGCAAGTTGCTGCTCAAGTGAAGAAGCCTAAGTCTGGTCCTAAGCCTGAGACTAAGTGCTTCTACTGCAAAGGGACTGGTCACTGGAAGCGGAACTACCCCAACTATTTGGTGGATAAGAAGGATGGCAAAGTGAACAAAGGTATATTTGATATACAGATTATTGATGTGTACTTTACTAGTGTTTATAGCAATCCCTCGGTAATTGATACTGGTTCAGTTGCTAAGAGTAGTAACTCGAAACGGGAGTTGCAGAATAAACAGAGACTAGTAAAAGTGAACAAAGGTATATTTGATATACAGATTATTGATGTGTACTTTACTAGTGTTTATAGCAACCCCTCGGTAATTGATACTGGTTCAGTTGCTAAAGAGTAGTAACTCGAAAACGGGAGTTGCAGAATAAACAGAGACTAGTAAAAGGCGAGGTGACGATGTGTGTTGGAAGTAGTTCCAAGATTGATATGATCATCATCGCACACTCCCTGTACTTTCGGGATTAGTGTTGAAACTAAATAAGTGTTATTTGGTGTTTGCGTTGAGCATGAATATGATCTGATCATGTTTATTGCAATACGGTTATTCATTTAAGTTAGAGAACAATTGTTGTTCTGTTTACATGAATAAAACCTTTATGGTCATACACACCAACGAAAATGGTTTGTTGGATCTCGATCGTAGTGATACACATATTCATAATATTGAAGCCAAAAGATGCAAAGTTAATAATGATAGTGCAACTTATTTGTGGTACTGCCGTTTAGGTCATATTGGTGTAAAGCGCATGAAGAAACTCCATACTGATGGGATTTTGGAATCACTTGATTATGAATCACTTGATGCTTGCGAACCGTGCCTCATGGGCAAGATGACTAAAACGCCGTTCTCCGGAACTATGGAGAGAGCAACAGATTTGTTGGAAATCATACATACAGATGTATGTGGTCCGATGAATATTGAGGCTCGTAGCAGGTATCATTATTTTCTGACCTTCACAGATGATTTGAGCAGATATGGGTATATCTACTTGATGAAACACAAAGTCTGAAACATTTGAAAAGTTCAAAGAATTTCAGAGTGAAGTGGAGAATCATCGTAACAAGAAAATAAAAGTTTCTACGATATGATCGCAGAGGTAAAATATTTGAGTTACGAGTTTGGCCTTCAGTTAAAACAATGTGAAATAGTTTCACTACTCACGCCACCTGGAACACCACAGTGTAATGGTGTGTCCGAACGTCATAACCGTACTTTATTGGATATAGTGCAATCTATGATGTCTCTTACCAATTTACCACTATCGTTTTGGGTTATGCATTAGAGACAGCTACATTCACGTTAAATAGGGCACCATCAAAATCCGTTGAGACGACGCCTTATGAACTGTGGTTTGGCAAGAAACCAAAGTTGTCGTTTCTTAAAATTTTGGGGTTGCGATGCTTATGTGAAAAAATTTCATCCTGATAAGCTCAAACCCAAATCGGAGAAATGTGTCTTCATAGGATACCCAAAGGAGACAGTTGGGTACACCTTCTATCACAGATCCGAAGGCAAGACATTCGTTGCTAAGTATGGATCCTTTCTAGAGAAGGAGTTTCTCTCGAAAGATGTGAGTGGGAGGAAAGTAGAACTTGATGAGGTAACTGTACCTGCTCCCTTATTGGATCACAGAAATCTGTTCCTGTGACTTCTACACCAATTAGTGAGGAAGTTAATGATGATGATCATGTAACTTCAGATCAAGTTACTACCAAACCTCGTAGGTAAACCAGAGTAAGATCCGCACCAGAGTGGTACGGTAATCCTGTTCTGGAGGTTATGTTACTAGACCATGACGAACCTACGAACTATGAAGAAGCGATGGTGAGCCCAGATTCCGCAAAATGGCTTGAGGCCATGAAATCTGAGATGAGATCCATGTATGAGAACAAAGTGTGGACTTTGGTTGACTTGCCCGATGATCGGCAAGCAATTGAGAATAAATGGATTGTCAAGAGGAAGACGGACGCTGATAGTAGTATCACTATCTACAAAGCTAGAATTGTCGCAAAAAGGTTTTCGACAAGTTCAAGATGTTGACTACGATGAGAGTTTCTCACTCGTATCTATGCTTAAGTCTGTCCGAATCATGTTAGCAATTGCCGCATTTTATGAAATCTGGCAAAGGGATAAACAAAACTGCATTCCTTGATGGATTTATTAAAGAAGAGTTGTATATGATACAACCAGAAGGTTTTGTCAATCCTAAAGGTGCTAACAAAATATGCAAGCTCCAGCGATCCATCAATGGACTGGTGCAAGCATCTCGGAGTTGGAATATACGCTTTGATAAGTTGATCAAAGCATATAGTTGTATACAGACTTGCGGTGAAGCCTGTATTTACAAGAAAGTGAGTGGGAGCACTACAGCATTTCTGATAAGTATATGTGAATGACATATTGTTGATCGGAAATAATGTAGAATTATTCTGCAAAGCATAAAGGAGTGTTTGAAAGGAGTTTTTCAAAGAAAGACCTCGGTGAAGCTGCTTACATATTGAGCATCAAGATCTATAGAGATAGATGAAGACGCTTGATAAGTTTTTCAATGAGTACATACCTTAACAAGATTTTGAAGTAGTTCAAAATAGAACAGTCAAAGAAAAGAGTTCTTGCCTGTGTTACAAGGTGTGAAATTGAGTAAAGACTCAAAGCCCGACCACGGCAAAAGATAGAAAGAGAATGAAAGTCATTCCCTATGCCTTGGCCATAGGTTCTATAAAGTATGCCATGCTGTGTACCAGATCTATTGTATACCCTACACTGATTTTGGCAAGGGAGTACAATAGTGATCTAGGAGTAGATCACTGGACAGCGGTCAAAATTATCCTTACTGGAATAAGGATATGTTTCTCGATTATGGAAGTGACAAAAGGCTCGTCGTAAAAGGTTACGTCGATGCAAGTTTTGACACTAATCTAGATGACTCTAAGTCTCGGTCTAGATACATATTGAAAGTGGGAGCAATTAGCTAGAGTAGCTCCATGCAGAGCATTGTAGACATAGAAATTTGCAAAATACTTACGGATCTGAATGTGACAGACCCGTTGACTAAAATTATCTCACAAGCAAAACATGATCACACCTTAGTACTCTTTGGGTGTTAATCACATAGCGATGTGAACTAGATTACTGACTCTAGTAAACCCTTTGGGTGATGGTCACATGACGATGTGAACCATGGGTGTTAATCACATGGTGATGTGAACTATTCATGTTAAATCACATGGCGATGTGAACTAGATTATTGACTCTAGTGCAAGTGGGAGACTGAAGGAAATATGCCCTAGAGGCAATAATAAAGTTATTATTTATTTCCTTATATCATGATAAATGTTTATTATTCATGCTAGAATTGTATTAACCGGAAACATAATACATGTGTGAATACATAGACAAACAGAGTGTCACTAGTATGCCTCTACTTGACTAGCTCGTTAATCAAAGATGGTTATGTTTCCTAGCCATAGACATAAGTTGTCATTTGATTAACGAGATCACCTCATTAGGAGAATGACGTGATTGACTTGACCCATTCCGTTAGCTTAGCACCCGATCGTTTAGTATGTTGCTATTGCTTTCTTCATGACTTATACATGTTCCTCTGACTATGAGATTATGCAACTCCCGTTTACCGGAGGAACACTTTGTGTGCTACCAAACGTCACAACGTAAATGGGTGATTATAAAGGTGCTCTACAGGTGTCTCCAAAGGTACTTGTTGGGTTGGCGTATTTCGAGATTAGGATTTGTCACTCCGATTGTCGGAGAGGTATCTCTGGGCCCACTCGGTAATGCACATCACTATAAGCCTTGCAAGCATTGTGACTAATAAGTTAGTTGCGGGATGATGTGTTACGGAACGAGTAAAGAGACTTGCCGGTAACGAGATTGAACTAGGTATCGAGATACCGACGATCGAATCTCGGGCAAGTAACATACTGATGACAAAGGGAACAACGTATGTTGTTATGCGGTCTGACCGATAAAGATCTTCGTAGAATATGTGGGAGCCAATATGGGCATCCAGGTCCCGCTATTGGTTATTGACCGGAGACGTGTCTCGGTCATGTCTACATAGTTCTCGAACCCGTAGGGTCCGCACGCTTAAAGTTACGATGACAGTTTTATTATGAGTTTATGTATGTTGATGTACCGAAGGAGTTCGGAGTCCCGGATGAGATCGGGGACATGACGAGGAGTCTCGAAATGGTCGAGACGTAAAGATCGATATATTGGACGACTATATTCGGACTTCGGAAAGGTTCCGAGTGATTCGGGTATTTTTCGGAGTACCGGAGAGTTACGGGAATACGTATTGGGCCTTATTGGGCCATACGGGAAAGAAGAAAAAGGGCCTCAAGGGTGGCCGCACCCCTCCCCTTGGTCTGGTCCGAATTGGACTAGGGAAGGGGGGCGCCCCCTTCCTTCCTTCTCTTTTTCCCTTCCTCTTTTCCTATTCCATATGGGAGGTGGAATCCTACTAGGACTAGGGAGTCCTAGTAGGACTCCACACTTGGTGCGCCCCCTCCTAGGGCCGGCCTCCTCCTCCCTTGCTCCTTTATATACGGGGGCAGGGGGCACCCCAGAGACACAACAATTGATCCTTGAGATCTTTTAGCCGTGTGCGGTGCCCCCCTCCACCAAATTACACCTCGATAATATCATTGCGGAGCTTAGGCGAAGCCCTGCGTCGGTAGAACATCATCATCGTCACCACGCCGTCGTGCTGACGAAACTCTCCCTCAACACTCGGCTGGATCGGAGTTCGAGGGACGTCATCGAGCTGAACGTGTGTAGAACTCGGAGGTGCCGTGCGTTCGGTACTTGATCGGTCGGATCGTGAAGACGTACGACTACATCAACCGCGTTGTGATAACGCTTCCGCTGTCGGTCTACGAGGGTACGTGGACAACACTCTCCCCTCTCGTTGCTATGCATCACCATGATCTTGCGTGTGCGTAGGAAATTTTTTGAAATTACTACGTTCCCCAACACAAATTATCAAAGTAACGAACGCGAATCATATGAGCGTGATGAAAACTAGCTTGATGATAATTTCCATGTGTCCTCGGGAGAGTTTTCCTTTATATAAGAGTTTGTCCAGGCTTGTCCTTTGCTACAAAAAGGATTGGGCCACCTTGCTGCACCTTGTTTACTTTTGTTACTTGTTACCCGTTACAAATTACCTTATCACAAAACTATTTGTTACCGATAATTTCAGTGCTTGCAGAGAATACCGTACTGAAAACCGCTTGTCATTTCCTTCTGATCCTCGTTGGGTTCGACACTCTTACTTATCAAAAGGACTAGATAGATCCCCTATACTTGTGGGTCATCAGACCGTACAATAGGCAAAGCATTCTTGAGGGTACACGGGAATTTCATGGTGAAAGTAGCGAACATGAATCGAACCAACATGGTGAAAGTGACTAGACACTACTGCAGGATGCTGCTAACGCGGCACTACGATCAGAGACCCTTCGACGAAACTGTGTGCGATGCAATAATCGCAAACGGTGGTGTAAAAAAACCATCAAAAAAGGTGCACTACGTTTGCGATGGAGGATGCATCAAACACGGTTCAGATTTTAGTTGCGTGTGCGATGCAGGGCATACGGTTCAGTTCAATTAACTGTTTGCGATGAGGAGGAACAAAAGAAACAGGCAGCTTGTGGCACCCCGGCTCAGAGAAAACCGGAACGCCCCGTATTCCAGCCTAGAGATCGAGATGAAGTCTTCTGGAATACGGCACGGCTTAGCATAGAACAAACCAGCTCTTTATTACAATCTATTTGAGTACAAGGGTTACATCGCACGGCTACACTACGCCTGCCACTGTTGCTCAATGCAAGCAGCAGAACAACACGATGCAGCGGAAGAACTCTAGCAGCGGAACAACGATGACGGTGGTGAACTCCACTCCGCAGGGACTCTGGCTGGAATGCTTATCCTAGCTCGCAAACAAGGACTCCACGGCAAACAAGCAATCAAATCCGAAATGACCTGCAAACTGGCATGACACGCCAGGTCAGTACATTGAATGTACTTGCAAGCTCACAATAACCAGAAGCATTCAAGACAAACAACAGCATGGCAATTACAGGTTAAGCAGGGATTATCATGATATCATCAGAACAATATAACATGACCATGATACAGCTAACACAACATGAACATATTAATCTAACAATACTAGCATGCAACATGATGACACTATATGCACCACTTATTCCCCTCGGGTTACTTGGTAACCGTCACATGCATCACTTACCAACCTCGGACATCACACGATCATCTCAGGATCAAATCAAGCTTGGTATAAACAATACCGTAGCGATCAGTAAATGACCACAAGGAGCTTGATCTTTAGCCACGATTCTCGCACAAGGTCACGAATATACAACAACTCGGTATCCTCGATACCACGGTGATCCTTACGGCGATCACAACCACGACCAACACTTGGTCCCAAACCGTGATCCTTACGGCGATCACAACCCGACCAATAAATGGCCCGTGATCCTTACGGCGATCCCAACCCGACCAGTAAAAAGCCCATGATCCTTACGGCGATCACAACCGCGGGTTGTCATTAATCAAGTTATTCTTATTACTGTTGACTCACGGTGTGACCTACTTTCGAACTGGGCCCTTATCCGCGGGCGCGGCTATCGATAGATTTAATATACACTCTGTAGAGGTTAGTACATTGTACCCACACTACGGAACCCATGGCCTCGCACTCCCATTCAGGTGGACCAACGGCGTTCCGACAAAACCGATCTACTGCCATGACACTCTCCCGGCCACTCCGACTCACTCCCCTCTGGGCTAAGTCATGGGTGGCCCCGTGTCTACCTCAAGACACAACGACCACCCTCGTGGCCCAAAACAATAAACCGTCCCAAACGGGGACATGTGCACATAACAACAACAACGGGCACACAAGGCTTATTTCCGCCTACCTGATCAGGGTAGCGCGCGCCCATAACCTTCCCTCGTTGGAGGCACCGGCAAGAGGCACAACAATAGACATAGTTAGGACCGTCCCATACCGGTAAGCGTGGTTGCACTGGTCAGCATCGATTCAGCGGCACCATGACTCAGCCAACAGTTGTTCAAGTTCAATTAATCCGGTTAACTCGAATGCAAATATGCTGAGTCATGATAAAAATGCATGAACACGATATCAACATAATCATGAGGGTATCACATAACTATCCACCATATCAATAATAAATCATATCCACTGAGCATGGCATACTGACTAGCATGACCATCACCAACATCAACATGTACTACTGGCAAGTATAAACATATGAAAGGAAATACTAGCAGGTAGAACATGATAACAGAGTACAAGACAACCTAGCACAAAAGTGAACATGCAAATCTAAACATCATCGGAACAACGATAACCATCTTTTCAACAAGCAAACATTTAATAAAGATTCAAGTTGAAAACCATGGCTACTGCATGACTATCATGCAAGTGGGTATTGTGGCTTGCCTGGGGTGGAAGAAATCACCGGGAGAAAGTGCGAGAAACTCACGGAACGAATCGCCGGAAAACGTTCTCTCTCGAAGAGGGCAAAATAAGGGCAAGGGCATAATGGTCATTTTCACAGTGTCAAACCATAGTGAAAATGAAACCAACAGAACAGGCTCGACGAAACAAAGAAGTAGGCTTTGGAATCACCTCATTTGGACTTACGGATAAAAAGTTATGGAGTGTTTTCTGCCAGGGACCCATCTGTAATGAAAATATTTTCAAACAGGGCCTGAACAGAAAAACAGAACGCGTAATAGAGAAATACGCTTTCGGAAAGCAAAGGCGTAATCATTGGATTACGCCTCCCCTTATCCACGTCAGCGTAACAGGGTCAACGCGGGGCCGGCGGCTGGGTGGCTGACGCGCGGGTCCCACCTTATCCACTTATCTCTCTCCTCTCTTCTCTTCTTCCTCTCTCCTTCTCCCGACGGCGAGCTGCGGTAGAGGCAGGGCCGAGCGCTCCGGCGACGAGTCCGGCCGACTCCGGCCACCTCTGGCAGCGCCCAACCCACCGAAACGATCAGGAGACGGAGGTGCGCCCATCCCCGCACTAAACGGGCCTCGAAGAGGGCGGGGGCGAGAGCACCATGGACCATGGCGGACGGCGGCTCGGTCGATCTTGGGGACGGCGGCCCCGGCTACTCCGGCGACTAGTTGAGGGGAGGGGAGGCTTGGTGGGTAGAGGGGAGGCCTCTGGGGTGGAATGGAGGAGGGAGGGAGCTCAGCTTGCCGGAATCGAGCTTGACAGAGATGGCGGCCATGGTGGCGATGGGGGGCACAAAGAGCTCCTGGAGCTCGAGCGAGTGGACGGGGAGGGAGCTGGGAGAGAGGCGAGGCCAGTGGTGAGGTCGAGAGGCCTCGGGGGTGACCATTTATAGGCGGGGGGAGGAGCTGCCGCGCTGTCACCGCCGCGGACGCGTGTCCGGCGCCGCGGACGCGTGCTCGCGCGCCTGAACTCAGGGGAAAACGACGAGGAGGGCACAGGGCTGAAGATCACGGGGTCGAAGAGGTTGAGGGACGCAGAGGAAGAGGCCGGACGCCATTAATGCACTACCGGCCACAGAGCTCCCGTGGGCGAGCGGCGACGAGCGCGGACGAGGAGGCTTCGGCAGAGGGAGATGAGTCCACGGGGATGGCGACGACACCGGCCAGCTGGTGGACACGCTCACGAGCGCGAAGACGACGAGAGGAGGAGGGGGTCCAGCACAAACAGCCACTGGACGCGGCCACTGCACACAGAGCGCGTGCACAGGCACGCCATTATCGTGGTCACCGCGTGCACTGGCACCAAGAAGGGCCTAATGGCTGGAAAATGTTCTCTAGTGGTAAGTCCTTCGAGGGGTGGTTTCTACTGAGGTGGTAGTTTGCTGAAAACGTCTACGGTCAAATAGAAATAACCCTCTGAAGTTTACTGCAGTAAACTTGGGTGAGTACTAGTGATCAACAGAGAAATGCTTGAAGCCAAATAAGTTGTCTGGGGTGTTTAGCTATGGAGGGACTATGGTCCTGGAGGTTTTGAGGGTAGATGGACCAGTTTTACTACAGTTGCTTCACAACTGACCAAAATGGTCCAGAAACTAGATCATGATGATGCTCTCACATGGAGTTATGGATCGAGATTAAAATTGGCAAATCCTCATGATATTTACATATAAAGATTCTGTAAAAAGCGCATGCCAAATGGACAAGCCAAAATGGCACTTGCTTCACAAACATCATTTCTGTCCAGAAACTTGAAATAATTTTGGGGATTAAATGGCTCATTGAAATGATGCCAAATTGGGTGGAGAGATGTTTTATGGGCATAAGAATGATCTGGTAATTTATCAGGATTTTTCAAGCAATATAAAATACACTTGCTTCACAACCTGAAAATATTGCCAGAAACAAAGATTTGCTCCTATGCTCACATAGATGATTGGATGTTGCTGAAAATGGGTGGAGGGGGTTAATATGATCACTTAAGTAGTTTGCAAAAGCTCAACTTATTTGGATACTCCTAGCTAGTACTTCCTTCACAAAGCCTTCTGTCCGACAGAAACTTTGAAAATTCACTGAGGAAGATTGGCTAGGCAAATAAAGTTGAACTTGTGCATGACGCAATTATTTGGTCATATAAACATGACCAAAAAGGTGGGGAGCCACTAGGAAAAATATAAATGACACTTCCTTCTCAAAGTGCCATTCAGGGCAGAATAGAAAAAGGAATATTGGGGAATTATTTTTGAACATGGCAATGAAAAGTTTTGCCATATTTGATCAAGATATGACCCAAAAACTTTATGAGAATTATTTTGGAATTTATGGAGTGATGGAAATATAGGTTGCTTCACAACCTAGGGCAATTTGAGTTATTCCTTTAATAGAAAAGGAATATTCCCAATAAAAAGAATATTGGGATTTGGGCTAGGATGGAAATGACAGGGTCTAGGGAAAGATTTGGGAATGACAAGCCACTCTGGAAACAAAGAAGAGGGCATCTTCTTCAGTTTCCAGACCACAAGGCCGCGGAAAAAAAAACTCAGGAAAAAACCTCGGAAAAACAAAAGAAAAAGAAAGGGCCAAAAATCAGGCTGTCATACAGCCAGATGAAGGTGTGTGCGATATACAACATACGGTTCTCTCGGACGAATTGTTTGTCATTAGGCAACACAAAAGAAACGGTCGGCCAGATCAAGGTGTGTGCGATCTACGGCATGCGGTTCACTCGGATGAACTGTTTGTGTTGAGACAAGAGAACAGAAACGGTTCAATATAACAAGATGTGTGTGATACGCGGCAAACAGGTCTGTAATCAGTAACGTGTGCGAAGACCGATAATAACACAGACGGTTGCTGCTAATAAGACGTGTGTGTTGTGCGATGGGATTGCATACAGAACAACAACAACACACACACATATACACACACACACACACATTTATAAGGACATGGTTGCATAACCAAATTAAACATCCACTTACATAGGTGGCTACTACAACCATGGCATTTGCACACACCAAAGTAAACTATTACATGCATAATTACATAGGTGGCTACTACACACATGACATTTCCACACACCAATGAAGTAAACTATATATTACATGCATGATTAACTAGCATAAACGATCATCTGATCATCATCTACTTCTTGTGACGCTTGCTCTGCTTGTGGCTCGATCCGGACTCGTCGATTTGGGTAACGAGGCACTTCCTCATGTCAACGATCCGCCTGTTCATCTCATAGCATGTGGACACGCTCTTGGCCGCGAACCTGAGGTGAGGTTCACCTTGTTGCCGCATCTAGGCCCTGTGCTAGGATACGGGACTTGTTCTCTGGGCATCCTGCTTCATCTTTTCGTAGTAGGGGTCGATGATGGCCGAGGCAAGTTCGACCAGGGAGTCCTTCTTCGTGCTGCCCCAGACCCTGTGGTGGTCACGGATTTTGACAAGGTTCTTGCAGGCCAAGCCCGTAACACTGAGCGCTTTTACATCGTCGGTGGTTTCCACCATGGCGAACTTGTAGTCGGTGCTGTTGACAAACCTGTTAAAACGGTCACAAGGCTCTGTGGCCATGCAGTAGTGGTAGATGAGGACATGATGGCGCATGCACAACTGGGCGACGGCAACCTTCCGAACTATGCCGGGACAACGGGCGGTGTACTGGAGGTCGATGCCGATCACCTTGTACTTGTCTCGAGCAAGCAACTGCTCAACGCTATTGATGTAGTTGACCACCACAGCCGGGACGATGGTGTACACCACCCAGAGATCCATCTCCCTCGCGTGGGTCTCCACTCTATGCTCGCCGAACTCCATTGGAGCGCCGCTAGACATCCCCTCCCTATGTGTCGTCGTGGGTGTGCTTGTTGTGTTGTGCGAAAGGTTGAAGAGACTAAGGTTATAATGGCCGCGGGAATTAAAGCGGAAGCCGGACGGCTAGGAATATCGGCAGGCCCTGATGGTAGTTCTAATTTGCAGCACGTAACTCCATCGTGCTACACGTAACTGCATCGCGTGGCAATGCGCGCGGCGCAACCGCATGCATATGGGCCCCCGGCGTTATCGTGCGCACGCCCAATCGCTGGCAGAGCGCGCATGGAGGGACGCGAGCAGAGCGCTCCGTGGTCGCCTCAACGGCGAGCAACCATATATATATGCATATTGAAGGAAATATGCCCTAGAGGCAATAATAAAGTTGTTATTTATATTTCCTTATATCATGGTAAATGTTTATTATTCATGCTAGAATTGTATTAACCAGAAACTTAGTACATGTGTGAATACATAGACAAACAGAGTGTCACTAGTATGCCTCTACTTGAATAGCTCGTTGAATCAAAGATGGTTAAGTTTCCTAGCCATAGACATGAGTTGTCATTTGATTAAAGGGATCACATCATTAGAGAATGATGTGATTGACTTGACCCATTCCGTTAGCTTAGCACTTGATCGTTTAGTATGTTGCTATTGCTTTCTTCATGACTTATACATGTTCCTATGACTATGAGATTATGCGTATGGTGCTATTGCTTTCTTCATGACTTATACATGTTCCTATGACTATGAGATTATGCAACTCCCGAATATCGGAGGAACACTTTGTGTGCTATCAAACGTCACAACGTAACTGGGTGATTATAGCGATGCTCTACAGGTGTCTCTGATGGTGTTTGTTGAGTTGGCATAGATCGAGATTAGGATTTGTCACTCCGTGTATCGGAGAGGTATCTCTGGGCCCTCTCAGTAGTGCACATCACTATAAGCCTTGCAAGCATTGTGACTAATCAGTTAGTTGCAGGATGATGCATTACGGAACGAGTAAAGAGACTTGCCGGTAACGAGATTGAACTAGGTATTGAGATACGGACGATCGAATCTCGGGCAAGTAACATACCGATGACAAAGGGAACAACGCATGTTGTTATGCGGTTTGACCGATAAAGATCTTCGTAGAATATGTAGGAGCCAATATGAGCATCCAGGTTCCGCTATTGGTTATTGACCGAAGATGTGTCTCGGTCATGTGTACATAGTTCTCGAACCCGTAGGGTCCACGCGCTTAACGTTCGATGACGATTTGTATTATGAGTTATGTGATTTGATGTACCGAAGGTAGTTAGGAGTGCCGGATTAGATCGGGGACATGACGAGTAGTCTCGAAATGGTCGAGATGTAAAGATCGATATATTGGACGACTATATTCGGACATCGGAAAGGTTCCGAGTGATTCGAGTATTTTTCGGAGTACCGGAGAGTTACGGGAATTCGTATGGGGCCTTAATGGGCCATACGGGAAAGGAGAAAAAGGCCTCAAGGGTGGCAGCGCCCCTTCCCCATGGACTGGTCCGAATTGGACTAGGGAAAGGGGGCGCCCCCTTCCTTCCTTCTCCTTCTCCCTTCCCCTTTTCCTATTCCATGTGGGAGGTGGAATCCTACTAGGACTAGGGAGTCCTAGTAGGACTCCATACTTTGGGCGCGCCCTATGAGGGACGGCCTCCTCCTCCCTCCATCCTTCATATACGTGGCCAGGGGGCACCCCATGGACACACAAGTTGATCATTGATCTCTTAGCCGTGTGCGGTGCCTCCCCTTCACCATAATCCACCTCGGTCATATCGTTGCAGTGCTTAGGCGAAGCCCTGCGCCGGTAGCTTCATCATCACCGTCATCACGCCATCATGCTGACGAAGCTCTCCCTCGACACTCTGCTGGATCGTGAGTTCGTGGGACGTCACCGAGCCGAATGTGTGCAGATCACGGAGGTGCCGTACTTTCAGTGCTAGGATCGGTCGATCGTGAAGATGTACGACTACATCAACCGCGTTGTCATAATGCTTCCGCTTACGGTCTACGAGGGTACGTAGACAACACTATCCCCCCTCATTGCTATGCATCACATAGATCTTGCGTGGTCGTAGGAATTTTTTTGAAATTACTGCGTTACCCAACACATATAGCAGTTGAACACACAAGGAAAAGCTGTCCACAAGCAGAGCGCGCCGACGGACGCGAACAGAGCGCGCCGACGGACGCGAACAGAGCGCGCCAACGGATGCGAGCAGAGCGTGCCGCTGCGCCTAACATCGAGCACATCGCGCTGTGGCGCCTAACGGCGAGCAGAGCTTGCCGAGGGATGCGAGCAGAGGCCGGCACAGTGATATGTGGCAAATAAGACGAACTGTGCGAGCGATGTCGGAGACATCAAGCACGAATCAGATTAGAGTTGCATGTGCGATACGTGGCATACAGCTAATCCATCCGAGCTGTTTGTGATAGAATAAGACATGTGTGTTGCGGGCAAACGCTTGCTGGTATATAACCTTAAATTGAACCAAAAATGTGTTAATGCATGTTACAAAAAATGTATAACTTGAAACTATGTTCAAATATGAATCCAACGATATAATCTTTGGCGACATGCATTCATATTTTATTAGTTAAATCCTACTTATAAATCAGGACGGGGGTATAGTAGGTAATTAAATCCCAAATGTTTTTTTTGTATTAACCATATGTGTACGTGTCCTTTTGTCCTTCTCTCGCACGTCATGTCACCCCGCTGCCGCAGACGGCTTACAGCGCAAGCTTGCGCAGCACACGGGGGCGTTCTTTTGGCCAAACTGTGGCGCCAATGAATCGTCGGTGAGCCCGTTCCTACGCAACCTCGCAGGTTCCCGCTCAAGCTTCCCTCCCAACTCGGTGAAATCCTGTGACGCCCCCGATTTGATCGTACACTAATCATGCACGCAAATGTGTACGATCACGATCAGGGACTCACGGGAAGATATCACAACACAACTCTACAACATAAATAAGTCATACAAGCATTATAATACAAGCTAGGGGCCTCGAGGGCTCGAATACAAGTGCTCGATCATAGACGAGTCAGCGGAAGCAACAATATCTGAGTACAGACATAAGTTAAACAAGTTTGCCTTAAGAAGGCTAGCACAAAAGTAGCAACGATCGAAAAGGCAAGGCCTCCTGCCTGGGACCTCCTAACTACTCCTGGTCGTCGTCAGCGGCCTGCACGTAGTAGTAGGCACCTCCAGTGTCGTAGGTGTCGTCGTCGATGGTGGCGTCTGGCTCCTGGACTCCAACATCTGGTTGCGACAACCAGATAGAAAGGAAAGGGGGAAAAAGAGGGAGAGAAGCAACCGTGAGTACTCATCCAAAGTACTCGCAAGCAAGGAGCTACACTACATATGCATGGTTATATGTGTAAAGGGGCATATCAGTGGTCTGAACTGCAGAATGCCAGAATAAAAGGGGGATAGCTAGTCCTGTCAAAGACTACGCTTCTGGACATCTCCATCTTGCAGCATGTAGAAGAGAGTAGATTGAAGTCCTCCAAGTAGCATCGCATAGCATAATCCTACCCGGCAATCCCCTCCTCGTCGCCCTGTTAGAGAGCGATCACCGGGTTGTATCTGGCACTTGGAAGGGTGTATTTTATTCAGTATCCAGTTCTAGTTGTCATAAGCTCAAGGTACAACTCCGGGTCGTCCTTTTACCGAGGGACACGGCTATTCGAATAGATAAACTTCCCTGCAGGGGTGCACCACATAACCCAACACGCTCGATCCCAATTGGCCGGACACACTTTTCTGGGTCATGCCCGGCCTCGTAAGATCAACACGTCGCAGCCCCACCTAGGCTCAACAGAGAGGTCAGCACGCCTGTCTAAACCTATGCGCGCAGGGGTCTGGGCCCATCGCCCTATGCACACCTGCACGTTGCGAACGCGGCCGCGAGCAGACCTAGCAACCCACACGATCACGGCGGTTACGTCAAAGCGGTCCAACACGGCGCGCGCCACTCAGTCGCTGACGTCAAAAGAGCTTCGGCTGATACCACGACGTCGGGATACCCATAACTACTCCCACGTAGATGGTTAGTGCGTATAGACCAAATGGCCAGACTCAGATCAAATACCAAGATCTCGTTAAGCGTGTTAAGTATCCGCGAACGCCGACCAGGGCCAGGCCCACCTCTTACCTAGGCGGTCTCAAACTGCCCTGTCGCTCCGCCACAAAGATCCACTTGCGGGTACTCCTACGAGCCGACCCGACTTTAGTCATCACATGTGTCATGTATATAGTATATAAGTATATGCCCGTGATCACCGCCCAGGTGATCACGGCCCGATAGTATAGCACAGCAGACGGACAAGAATGTAGGGCCACTGATGGAAATCTAGCATCCTAGACTAAGCAGATAGGATTGCAGGTAAAGGTAACAACAGTAGTTAGCAAGGATAGGCTATGCATCAGAATAGGATATCGAAAGTAGTAACATGCTACACTACTCTAATGCAAGTAGTAGAGAGTAGAGTAGGCGATATCTGGTGATCAAGGGGGGGGCTTGCCTGGTTGCTCTGGCAAGTAGGAGGGGTCGTCGACTCCGTAGTCGAACTGGGCAGCAGCAGTGTCGGTCTCGTAGTCTACCGGAGAGAAGAGGGGGAAGAAACAGTAAATACAATGCAAACATAAGCATGACGATGCGTGACATGACAGTGAGCGGTGCTAGGGGTGTCCTAACGCGACAGTAGGTGGTACCGGTGAAGGGGGGGAACATCCGGGAGGTATTCCCGATGTTTCACGTTTTCGGACAGATGGACCGGAGGGGGAAAGTTGCTAGTTCGATAGGTTAGGGAGGTGTGGTGGACGACGGACTGCGTATTCGGATTCGTCTCGTCGTTCTGAGCAACTTTCATATAGAAAACATTTTCATCCGAGTTACGGTTTAAAAGATATGAATTTTCAAAGTTTATTTGAATTTCTGGAATTATTTAATTAACAGAAAAAGGGATATGACGTCAGCATGACGTATGAGTGACGTCAGCGGTCAACAGTCCGGGTTGACTGGTCAAACTGACAAGGGGGACCCACCTGTCATAGACAGTGGGTTAACAGAGGATTAACTAATTAGTTTTTAGTTAATTAACTACTGGGCCCACCTGTCAGTGAGAGATTGATTAAACTAATTATTTTTATTTATAAAACATTTTCCTTTTCTTTTCTTTTTTAATTATTGCGGCGGGGCCCGCATGTCAGTGACTGGGCCTGCCCAGTCAGCAGTTGACTGGGTCAACCCAGTCAACTGGGGCCCGTGGGAGCCACTGGCAGCGACCCAGGGGTGGCCCCAGGTGTGCCACGTCGGCGGCCAGCGCCGGAGTAACGCCGACGACCGAAAACACGGCGGAGGCGCTCGGGACCTCGCCGGAATCCACGTACAGGGCACCGTTCAGGGAGTTTTTGGTCGCGTTCGAAAGCTACGGCTGCGCCGCGTCCAACGGTGGTGGTTGTGGCGGCAGGGGTGACCGGAATCGAGCGCGGCGAGCTCATCGGCGGACGACCGAAGTCGGACGCCAGAGGAAAGGGCGACGCAGCATGCTAGCGAGCGAACGGAGAGGCTAGGTGGGACGTGCGTTAGTAGGCGAATGCAACGGGCGCTGGCCCGTGACCATTTGGTCACCGGAGGCACGCCGGCGACGAGCGCAGGCGGCAGCGCGTTCGGGCGCTCAACGGAGGCTATGCTAGGAGGCACGGGGAGGCACGGGCGCGGGCTCGTTGGGCTCCTGGGAGCTCCAGGAGTTTGACTACGAGCTCGGACGCGAGCTCAGGCCACGGTAGCCACGGCGGCGAGGTGATATGCGGCGGCGAGCTCAAAGCAACGGCGACGAGCTAGCTAGGGAGGCTCACGCAGTGCGAGGAGGAGAATGGAGGGAGGGAGGAGCTCACCGAGCGGCTACGTAAAGCCTGCGACAGCTTAGGAGCGCAGAGGTGGCCGGAGACGACGGCGGTCACCGACGCCCGAGGCGGAAGGGGGCGGCTCGATCCGCTGCCTGCGGTGCTCCCCGGCTTGCGTTCGTGGACGGGGACGAGGAAGCCGACGACGGCGGAGCTGCTAGACAGGTTGGCGAGGCGAGGCGAGGTTGGTTGCCGCGGTTGCAACGGCGGACGGCGACGGAGGCGCTCGGGATGATGGGGGGAGCACGGAGCGGCGCGAAGGAGAGTGGATGAGGGAGGCGCAGGGGCCGAGAGTGAGCGGGGTGAGTGGGAGAGAGACCCGAGGAGGCGGGGGCCGCTGGCGCCCTTATCCTCTCGCGGGGTTCACCGCCGGCGAGGGGGTTCGGCGGCGGCGCGCCCCGTTCCGACCCGGTCGGGGGAACAGGAAGGGGACGCGGGGGGAAAGGTGGGCTGGGCCGGGGTCGCGGCTGCGGGTGGCGGCCCAGCTTGGGCCGGGGGGGGGGGGGTTTGGGCCGCGGGTCCAGTGGGGGGGAGGCCTGCTCTTTTTTTGTTTTGTTTTCTGTTTTCCTTTTATTTGTTTTATTTCATTTAAAGTATTTAGGCATTTTATAAAAATGTGTTCTCTCCACCATAATTACCAGTGTAATATTTGGCACCCACTGAACATTTTTGTTTGAGTTTTTGAGAACTTTTATTTTTCACTTTAATTATATTTGAAGTTTGAACTAGGAGTAAGAAAGGAAGGTGATTCAAATGTGATCAAGCCCTGTTTAGCAACATGATTAGCTTAATCACAGGGAGTTACTGTAGCATGATTATCCGGGCGTCACAATTCTCCTCCACTACAAGAAATCTCGTCCCGAGATTTAAGAGGGGAGTAAGGGGGGAAGGTTTGGTAACGAATCTAGCGGGTCTTCTCATCCTGGCTTGCACTTCTGGAAGAGGCTGGTCCAATACACTGATGTCTTCATTTCTCTGCTTCGGTCATCATGATGAAGTCGGCGTCCTTTCTTCAGGAACTCCATCGTACTTACGAAAGAATAAGGGGTGGGCACCCTGGGAGAACGGGCCTCGACAAGGTTGTCTATCGGGTCGACAGTATCGAGGAAGGTGGCGAAAGGTAACCCTCGAATCGAAACTTAAGAAAATATCGAGAGCAAAGTAAGGAGGTAACCTGGGAAGTTTCGAGCGGGCAGGCAATCGTTCGATGCCTGTTTAGGGCGTGAAAGGGTCAAAGCAACGGGAATAAGTATTGTGTCTGATATCAGACCTGAAGGTGGCTCGTGAATTACATACGAGGCCAGGTGCGAGGAACAACCTTGAAAACAGGGGGCGTACATAAGAGTCAGGTTTCGATCCTGTGGAACTGTGGGTTATGGGCCCACCATGTGGGTTAAAAGTAGGAAGGGCGGTGACATCTTGCACGATCATGATAGCAAGGCATGTCAGAGAGTACCCTGTCAGTTATGTCGGCAACACGTTGGTACCAAGGGCGAGGGACGAAGAGAACCATTTTCCTGCTCGTTGAAACGAGGCGGTCCAATAGGCAAAGTTCTCGTCCATCGGGGGTTACCGAAAATGTAACCAACAATATTAACAGGGTCTTACTGACAGAGTTGTACACCAAGGTGTTTACCTAAGCAGGAGAATATTACTGCTTAGATCATATAGTCCACCAGAAAGGTTAAACCAAACAATGGAAAGGAAAATATGATTATCAGATTAAACAGAAGAATGGAAAGGAAAATGTGTTTAAACACATATTTCAAGGTTATATCCTTTCCAAGGACAAGCAGAGCATGATATCCATGACAAGATATAATGTAGGAAACTCTTTAGGTACGGGAGAGATAATTTCATGACATTACCCATACAATGGTGTTTGGATAATTGAGCAGGAAACATTTAGCATTGGGCTTCAAATGTTCCTGTTGAAAAATCGGAGTACCATAGACATGCTTTGAGATAGCATTGACATGGTCAACAGGTGAAGATCAGAATTTGGAAACAAAAAGGATCCATCAGGAACAACTTATAGAATAAGTCTTACAATTTCCTCATGGAAGAATAGATAACCTTGCTGAAAGGAAAACTTATAACAATAGGTCCTCCCGCCAGGTGTGCTGGGTATCATCACCTTACCGGGTCATAAATAGGCCAATGTTATAACTCTTGGAAATATGTTCCAACCATCATATCTGACCGAGATTCAGATCTGATTGGTGTCAGGGTAACTCAGACTCAGGATGCCTGAGAAGAAAGGTGCAACACAAATTGTCGAAACGACATCGGAGATTCTCGGGAGATGAACTATGGAAGCGAGTTCCGGACAAGGATTCATCTTTACATCAAGGAGAGGTGAGGAGGTGACTGATTGACTCAGCGACACTCCATTGAGATTCCCAAAAGATGGATTTCCATCACTATGTGAACAAGGAGATAACATTAGCTAGATCGAATGACTTAATGATGTATGCTCGAGGAAAACATACACAGTTAAACATTGGTTGAAATGTGCACCCGAAATATGGGCTAGGTAGCACAAACAATGCCCGAATGATGATTCATTAAGCCATAGACGTAGAATGAAACTATAGACCAATAACTTCAAAGCAATAGGGTTGCTAGACGTTTAGAATTTACACATCACAGGCCATTGGTTGGTATTCCTTTTAGAAACAACACGGGGACCAAGAAAGAATGGTGATGGGGAGAAGTATCACTGTACCAAGATGTCATACGAGGTGGTGAGATTCTTACGACATTCTTGACATAAAAGATGGTAATACTCCAGGGTAGAACATATCATAAGCTAGATAGCAAGGAAATCAAGGTACAACACAAAACACGAACAAGTTTGTGTTGAATGGAAGGCAATAAAATGGTCGATGATAAAACAAATCATCGAGGGCAAGGATGGTATTTCTCATCCAGAATTTGATAGATATCTTGGAAGAACTCAAATTGTTTGACAATGATCACGACAAATTGTCGAGAGGTTTTCAAGAAGATGTAATTGATCGATGATGACATCAAGTCAAAGGAATGATGAAAGCGATAGGTGAATGGAACCAAGGGTACGACACAAACTTGAAATCAAGCTTGTTGTTCAAGGCGAACTAATATGACGAGGAAGATCGACGTAAGCTTAGTTCATCATCGAAAGTTGTGTTCCGGGAAGGACCGGGTAGCACAGTTAAAAGTTTGCATGATAATGATATAGCCGATAAGGCTAGGAATGACTTGAAGGATTATTAAACTCGTAAGCAACAAAAATTACCTAGAGTTATTGAATCGGAGTGCGGACTTGATTCACTAATCGGTGTTCTCGGTTGACAAACAACCCAGAGCCCATGAAGTGACAAAGACAAGGTAAGGTAGTACTTCATCAAGGTTTATAAGATGTAGTGCAATGGTAAGATATCCCCGAGATACCAGGGGTAACACTCAAAGGTAGATCATAATAGAGGTTGGGCAGGCGTATTGACCTGCAGAAGACAGGTGATTTAACTTGTCCAAGCAATGGTATTTAAAGGAGAACATGGTCGGAACCACGATTGCAAAAGGCCAGATCCCAGATATAAGATGAACTTATACCAAGGGAATAATTAATATAAGAGAAGCTTTTAATGATAAGATCTACATCGTGTCCATGGGCATGAACACAAAGTTCAAGGTCGACTCCCACTTCTTCAATGCATAACCTTCCCTTCGCCTCTCGTATTTTGATAATGACATTAGTTGTCGAAAGTTTTACCTGGTGCAATACCAGATAAGTATGTCCCGCGAAATCTTTCGGGCTCACACAGATTAAGGAAGGTATAGGTTCAACCCATCGGGGCATCGAAGAAAGATATACTACAAACTTCAGGAGTAAATAACACAAGCTCAGAAGTAGAGCATGGTCGACAAAGCAGAGGATACAATTTACCAAAGGCATCATGTATCCGAGGAAAAGGTCACAAGCTTATTTATTATGGAGGACATTGGCGGATAAAATCCGACAAAAGGGTCTGGTGGTCCACAAGGGATCTGATGTGAGAATCAGTACTCAACCAAAGGAAGAAAGAATGTAAGGAGATCTGACTATAGAAACAACTGACTAACTCAAAGTTTAAGTGCAAAGGAATTATGATTCCCAAATCAGGGGGTCAGAAGCAACGCTCTGATCAAGGATGGATAAGTTGAGTAGGTTTAGGGGTACAATCGATGGCAATTTGATAGGTCGAGATCCAGCTCACGTTTAAAATGACGTCTGAGCCGGAAGAATGAATTCTAGGATATGATTGAGGATTGCGAGCAATCGCAACAAATTGAATCAACGGACTCAAAATGATAATGACAAGAGATGCCAATAAGATTACGAGAATTTTGGGATTGACCATAATGCAAGCAAACAAGAATTTCAAGAGCAATAGGCTCCTGAGGATTTTCGGAAGATCGAATAGTATTTTGAAGACTATTGTGGAATACTTGAATCAACTGGGGATGACCGGATACTCGGTAAGTGCGAGAATTATCCGTAGGGGTATTCAGGTGACAAAGAACAGCAAGGCAGTAAGCTCAAAGGATTCTCAGAATAACAGAGAGAATTTTGGGGTATCTTGTAATAACAAGATCAACTGGGAAACATTGTATGAATGGCGAGTATACGTGGTTATCCATAGGAGTTTATCGATGAAAGGGAATTGCAAAAGCGATGAACACAAGTTCTCGGGTTATCAGCGGAGAGTAACTTCAGGGTCTTCATGTGCAGCAGACGATCATCAGTAATAAGGGGCTCTCCGGGTGAAAGTGATAACGAGATCCTAATGTTAGATTTAGTAAAAGTCACTTAACCCGAATAGAAGAGAGATCAGAGTCCCAGAGTAAAGACAAGGAGTAAAAGATCCTAATACCACCCAATGGCGACGTGGGCCCGTAAGCCGCACAGCCATGTTAGTAAAAGTTTTGCAATGTCTAGACTCGACTTCGGCCAAGGAGTGTGGAAGGGGGTTTCCTACAGGCAGTCGGCTCTGATACCAACTTGTGACGCCCCCGATTTGACCGTACACTAATCATGCACGCAAATGTGTACGATCACGATCAGGGACTCACGGGAAGATATCACAACACAACTCTACAACATAAATAAGTCATACAAGCATTATAATACAAGCCAGGGGCCTCGAGGGCTCGAATACAAGTGCTCGATCATAGACGAGTCAGCGGAAGCAACAATATCTGAGTACAGACATAAGTTAAACAAGTTTGCCTTAAGAAGGCTAGCACAAAAGTAGCAACGATCGAAAAGGCAAGGCCTCCTGCCTGGGACCTCCTAACTACTCCTGGTCGTCGTCAGCGGCCTGCACGTAGTAGTAGGCACCTCCAGTGTCGTAGGTGTCGTCGTCGACGGTGGCGTCTGGCTCCTGGACTCCAACATCTGGTTGCGACAACCAGATAGAAAGGAAAGGGGGAAAAAGAGGGAGAGAAGCAACCGTGAGTACTCATCCAAAGTACTCGCAAGCAAGGAGCTACACTACATATGCATGGGTATATGTGTAAAGGGGCATATCAGTGGACTG
The DNA here is from genome assembly GCF_018294505.1 of Triticum aestivum. Lineage (NCBI taxonomy): Eukaryota > Viridiplantae > Streptophyta > Magnoliopsida > Poales > Poaceae > Triticum > Triticum aestivum. The sequence goes on along the minus strand of NC_057808.1, from coordinate 54,649,958 downwards.
AACTGCAGAATGCCAGAATAAAAGGGGGATAGCTAGTCCTGTCGAAGACTACGCTTCTGGACATCTCCATCTTGCAGCATGTAAAAGAGAGTAGATTGAAGTCCTCCAAGTAGCATCGCATAGCATAATCCTACCCGGCAATCCCCTCCACGTCGCCCTGTTAGAGAGCGATCACCGGGTTGTATCTGGCACTTGGAAGGGTGTATTTTATTCAGTATCCAGTTCTAGTTGTCATAAGCTCAAGGTACAACTCCGGGTCGTCCTTTTACCGAGGGACACGGCTATTCGAATAGATAAACTTCCCTGCAGGGGTGCACCACATAACCCAACACGCTCGATCCCAATTGGCCGGACACACTTTTCTGGGTCATGCCCGGCCTCGTAAGATCAACACGTCGCAGCCCCACCTAGGCTCAACAGAGAGGTCAGCACGCCGGTCTAAACCTATGCGCGCAGGGGTCTGGGCCCATCGCCCTATGCACACCTGCACGTTGCGAACGCGGCCGCGAGCAGACCTAGCAACCCACACGATCACGGCGGTTACGTCAAAGCGGTCCAACACGGCGCGCGCCACTCAGTCGCTGACGTCAAAAGAGCTTCGGCTGATACCACGACGTCGGGATACCCATAACTACTCCCACGTAGATGGTTAGTGCGTATAGACCAAATGGCCAGACTCAGATCAAATACCAAGATCTCGTTAAGCGTGTTAAGTATCCGCGAACGCCGACCAGGGCCAGGCCCACCTCTTACCTAGGCGGTCTCAAACCTGCCCTGTCGCTCCGCCACAAAGATCCACTTGCGGGTACTCCTACGAGCCGACCCGACTTTAGTCATCACATGTGTCATGTATATAGTATATAAGTATATGCCCGTGATCACCGCCCAGGTGATCACGGCCCGATAGTATAGCACAGCAGACGGACAAGAATGTAGGGCCACTGATGGAAATCTAGCATCCTAGACTAAGCAGATAGGATTGCAGGTAAAGGTAACAACAGTAGTTAGCAAGGATAGGCTATGCATCAGAATAGGATATCGAAAGTAGTAACATGCTACACTACTCTAATGCAAGTAGTAGAGAGTAGAGTAGGCGATATCTGGTGATCAAGGGGGGGGGGCTTGCCTGGTTGCTCTGGCAAGTAGGAGGGGTCGTCGACTCCGTAGTCGAACTGGGCAGCAGCAGTGTCGGTCTCGTAGTCTACCGGAGAGAAGAGGGGGAAGAAACAGTAAATACAATGCAAACATAAGCATGACGATGCGTGACATGACAGTGAGCGGTGCTAGGGGTGTCCTAACGCGACAGTAGGTGGTACCGGTGAAGGGGGGGAACATCCGGGAGGTATTCCCGATGTTTCACGTTTTCGGACAGACGGACCGGAGGGGGAAAGTTGCTAGTTCGATAGGTTAGGGAGGTGTGGTGGACGAACGGACTGCGTATTCAGATTCGTCTCGTCGTTCTGAGCAACTTTCATATAGAAAACATTTTCATCCGAGTTACGGTTTAAAAGATATGAATTTTCAAAGTTTATTTGAATTTCTGGAATTATTTAATTAACAGAAAAAGGGATATGACGTCAGCATGACGTATGAGTGACGTCAGCGGTCAACAGTCCGGGTTGACTGGTCAAACTGACAAGGGGGACCCACCTGTCATAGACAGTGGGTTAACAGAGGATTAACTAATTAGTTTTTAGTTAATTAACTACTGGGCCCACCTGTCAGTGAGAGATTGATTGAACTAATTATTTTTATTTATAAAACATTTTCCTTTTCTTTTCTTTTTTAATTATTGCGGCGGGGCCCGCATGTCAGTGACTGGGCCTGCCCAGTCAGCAGTTGACTGGGTCAACCCAGTCAACTGGGGCCCGTGGGGGCCACTGGCAGTGACCCAGGGGTGGCCCCAGGTGTGCCACGTCGGCGGCCGGCGCCGGAGTAACGCCGACGACCGAAAACACGGTGGAGGCGCTCGGGACCTCGCCGGAATCCACGTACAGGGCACCGTTCAGGGAGTTTTTGGTCGCGTTCGAAAGCTACGGCTGTGCCGCGTCCAACGGTGGTGGTTGTGGCGGCAGGGGTGACCGGAATCGAGCGCGGCGAGCTCATCGGCGGACGACCGAAGTCGGACGCCAGAGGAAAGGGCGACGCAGCATGCTAGCGAGCGAACGGAGAGGCTAGGTGGGACGTGCGTTAGGAGGCGAATGCAACGGGCGCTGGCCCGTGACCATTTGGTCACCGGAGGCACGCCAGCGACGAGCGCAGGCGGCAGCGCGTTCGGGCGCTCAACGGAGGCTATGCTAGGAGGCACGGGGAGGCACGGGCGCGGGCTCGTTGGGCTCCTGGGAGCTCCAGGAGTTTGACTACGAGCTCGGACGCGAGCTCAGGCCACGGTAGCCACGGCGGCGAGGTGATATGCGGCGGCGAGCTCAAAGCAACGGCGACGAGCTAGCTAGGGAGGCTCACGCAGTGCGAGGAGGAGAATGGAGGGAGGGAGGAGCTCACCGAGCGGCTACGTAAAGCCTGCGACAGCTTAGGAGCGCAGAGGTGGCCGGAGACGACGGCGGTCACCGACGCCCGAGGCGGAAGGGGGCGGCTCGATCCGCTGCCTGCGGTGCTCCCCGGCTTGCGTTCGTGGACGGGGACGAGGAAGCCGACGACGGCGGAGCTGCTGGACAGGTTGGCGAGGCGAGGCGAGGTTGGTTGCCGCGGTTGCGACGGCGGACGGTGACGGAGGCGCTCGGGATGATGGGGGGGAGCACGGAGCGGCGCGAAGGAGAGTGGATGAGGGAGGCGCAGGGGCCGAGAGTGAGCGGGCTGAGTGGGAGAGAGACCCGAGGAGGCGGGGGCCGCTGGCGCCCTTATCCTCTCGCGGGGTTCACCGCCGGCGAGGGGGTTCGGCGGCGACGCGCCCCATTCCGACCCGGTCGGGGGAACAGGAAGGGGACACGGGGGGGAAAGGTGGGCTGGGCCGGGGTCGCGGCTGCGGGTGGCGGCCCAGCTTGGGCCGGGGGGGGGGTTTGGGCCGCGGGTCCAGTGGGGGGGAGGCCTGCTCTTTTTTTTGTTTTTTGTTTTCCTTTTATTTGTTTTATTTCATTTAAAGTATTTAGGCATTTTATAAAAATGTGTTCTCTCCACCATAATTACCAGTGTAATATTTGGCACCCACTGAACATTTTTGTTTGAGTTTTTGAAAACTTTTATTTTTCACTTTAATTATATTTGAAGTTTGAACTAGGAGTAAGAAAGGAAGGTGATTCAAATGTGATCAAGCCCTGTTTAGCAACATGATTAGCTTAATCACAGGGAGTTACTGTAGCATGATTATCCGGGCGTCACAAATCCCCCAAAATCCCAATGCTTATCGGCCTGCTATATAAACTCTCATGGTCGGCGAGTCCTGCGTCGCATTTTCCCCTCCCTCCCTGTAGCTTATCTCGTCTGCTTCTCCCACAATCACCAATGGCACTGGTCCGTCGTCATCGCTCAGCCACTCCACCATCATCAGAGGACAGCTCCAGCTAGGAGGCTACACCGCGGCGGCGGCTCAGTCCCCGGCGTAGTGTAGTGCGCGTGGCGTCCCTGTTGGGTGTGCGCAGAACACCCACCACACGCTCCGCCGCCGATGCCTATCGGCAGCTGTTGTCGGCCGCCTTTGCCGCCACACCACTGTCGAAAGCCAGGGCCATCGCCCGCTCCGCCGCCGCGGCCCATAGGCAGGAGGTGGCCGTCGTGGCCGCCAGCCCACTGCCGGCCATCATCCGCTCCGCCACCGCAGCCCGAAGGCGGGAGGTGGCCGCCGCGGCCGCCACCCCATCATCAGCCGCCGTGGCCGCCAGCCCACCATCGACCGCTGGGATTATCACTCGTTCCGCCACCACCGCCCAAAGGAGAGAGGCAGAGGTGGAGGCCCGCACGTGCATTAGCGAGCTTGCGCGCTACATCGAGTTCCTGCGGGAGGAGGAGGAGCGCCTCGTCGAGCACGCAAAGAGGCTTACCGCAGCCGTGGCCGCAGCACACGCCTATGCAGAGGCGAGGAATCAGGAGATCTGCGAGCAGTCCGACCGATTCGAGAGGGATAGTCTGGAGCGGGAGTGGGCATTCGAGCTGGCGAGCATTGCTGAACGTCAACAGCGGCAGGCACCGTATTGCATTTTCCCAGCTTGTCGGTAGGCTCCTCCTCCACTGCCTATTACTGAGCGCGCTCGGTAGAGGAGAGACTGCCGGAAGTAGCACAAAGCCCCTCCGTAGTAGTAATAGTATTTAGGGGCTATTTTGTTCAGTTCATCTAACTATATATGTGTGGTGGAACAGTACCACCTACTTAAAATTAGCTAGTGTATATAGTTGAACTAGCTATTTCAGTACGTGGTTGGCAACAATTGGGGAAAAGTTTGGTCGGTTCGGCTATCGAGTTGAACTGTTTATATAAATTAAGAACGACTGCTTAATCTATGAATGCAATCTATGCTTAATTACTGAATTTTAGTTGCAAAAATTAGATAGTGCTAGTGATTTTTAGCTGCATATTTTGACAAATCGCAGTGTTACAAGGATTGACAAATGGTAATGTTACTAGATCAACAAATGTCAATCTTTCCAGATTGACAAATGGCAACATACCCAATATGACAGATGCAAATCTTACCAAATTGTTTGTACGTGGTTGCACACGGGTCATCCAAAACAACCGTTTGCGTTGAAGGGATGCACAAATCCCGCGCTGCGAATTTTCCCTCGACTTAAGGTGGAAGACCATAGCTCTCACTTTGCATACGGGTGTTCTATCTAAAACGTTTGCGGTCAAGAGCTGTAGAAATCCTGCTCGACACATTTTCACTTGGCTTCCTGGGGAAGCTGTCAGTTTGCATACGGGTGTTCTAACTAAAACATTTGTGATCACCCTACAAAAAATATACACTTCCGTGGTGATACGTGTTTGTCACAGTAGGTCGCGTTTTCTGTCATGCATGTACATCCATGACGATATTATGACAGAATCAAGATAGTCATACCTCTGCTGTCGTAGAAGTGTTCCATGACATTACCAAAATTATCATCACGGAAGTGTCCACTTCCATGACGATAAATCACACGTCACAGAAGTGCTTTCGTCAAGGGTGACCGACACATGGCATCCACCATAACGGAACGTCGTTAAGCTATCGGGTCCGGTTTTGGATCCGATAACCCGTTAACAGCCCGGACCAATGGGGATTTTCCACGTGTAAAATCATCATTGGCTGGAGGAAACACGTGTCAGCTCCGCGTTGGCATAGGTGTCACTCATCCAATGGGCGAGATGCGCCTATGATATGTTGACACGTGGACCGGCCCAAAAGTGGCCCATAAAGTTTAAATGGCCCGGCCCAACTAAAGGCCCACAAGATTTTGTGGACCATAATGGGCCGGCCTAGCTAAAGGCCCACGAGATTTTGCGGACCATAATGGGCTTGCCCAGCTAAAGGCCCACAAGATTTTGCGGGCCATAATGGGTTGTCCCAAATAAAGGCCCACAAGATTTTTGCGGGCCATAATGGGCCGGCCCAGGTGAAGGCCCACAAGATTTTTGTGGACCATAATGGGCCGGCCCAGCTAAAGGCCCATGAGATTTCACCGACATTAATGGGCCGGCCTAGCTGTAGGCCCACAAGATTTTGAGGACCCTAGTAGGCCGGCCCATTAACTGGCTGCCATGTTTTGGGCCAAATGCCGGCCCATATTTGATCCGGTCCATTAATGGCCTGCCACGTTCCGGGCCTAATAATGGCCCATATGAGATCCGACCCCTTAAAAGCCTACCATGTTCTGGACCAAATTACGGCCCAGATCAGGTCCGACCCTTTAAGAGGCTTTGGGCTAAATTATGGCCCATATCAGATTCAGCCCGTCAACTGGACGCTATGCTTTTGGGCCCACTTGCTAAAGGCCCATTTAGTAATTCGGCCTGATATGAGTTTCGGCCTGTTAAGGGGCCGTTTAACATTTCGGCCCTATATTGATTCCGGCCTATTAAAAGCTCGTCATATAGTTGGGCCTAACTACGGCCCGGTTTGCATCCGGCCTGCTCGCAGCCGATAATCTGATTGGGCCAAACAAGGACCGAGACAATTTTGGCCTGTTAAAAGCCCGTGATTTGATTGGCGCAATTATGGGCCAGGGTCCATTTCGGGCTGCTGCCGGCCCATGAGCTGTTCGACACGTTTCAGGCCCAACCTACTTCTCAGCCTCCTAAAAGCCTATTGAGTTTTCTTGCGAAAAGAGGGCCGGCGGTTTACTCGGCCTATTAAAGGCCCGAATCTACTAGTGGGCCAGTTTACATTTAGGCCTTTTAACGGACCAAGATGACGGGGCCCATGATGCGGATCATACATCGTGATTGCATGACGGCCTGATTATGTACCGTAATTTTACGGTTTGGCCGGTTTACTGCGAAGACAGGATATATATAGTAAAATAACTGCATCATCGTGAATAAGAAAAAACCTAGACTATACAATAAAGAAATTACGGCATATTACATCCACTGGGCATCAAAGTTCGCCACTATGATAATAAAGCACAAGCAGACAGCAGATTACATACACTGGGCATCAAAGATCGCCACCAGTGCAAATAAACACGCCGACAAAATAATATACAAAACCGACAGCACTTCAATAGAGTTCAAGAAAGGTTAGCCCTGCTGGGGAGCTGCAGCGCAAGCAGCTGAGCAAGCTGATGAGACTGAGCTTGTTTAACAATTATACCCTCCTCACTCTGAAAGATAAACAAGCAGACAGATGACAGGTTTTGCACATAAAAGTACCAGTGCTGACAATTCATCACATTTCTTACTGACGAATAAAGTGACACAGTTTAAATTTGCATTAACACAATATGGTATTGTTCAGGTCAAGACATGGCAGAAATGACATTGTGAAGGAGTTGGCAGCTTCACGACACCACTGGATTACAGATCAAGAACTCATAAGTATCAATGGTTAGTGTGCTGTCAATTTATCCCATTTCAGATTGGCAAATAAGGAGACGGTTTAAATAATAGTAGAATGATATGACATTGTTCATAGTTAAGACATTGCAGAATATGACATTGTGCTGTAGTGGGTAGGTTCACCACGCCACTGGATTATGGATCAAGAACAGAAGCATACATGCAGTGCAAAAGAAGATCACTTGCTCTGTATAGTTTAATTTACATGGTATGAAGAAGGAACTTGGTTGTACAACTAAAAACTTAAATTGAGAAGGACAAACTTTTGTTTATGAACTACATAATAAACTTTAAACATGCAATTTGATGCAAACACCAAAAATAAACAGCTGTTGTAGTCATGCCTAACCAAATATACACAACAAAGTTTGAAGGCTTGAGAAGGACAAACTTACATTATTGGTGAAGACAGGCTCTATAAAGCCCTTGTCCATGCTGATGGGGGGCAATTCAAGAAGTTTACCACAGAATCTTCTTCATAAGCATTGCCTTTATTCTATGTTTTGTTAAGAGTAAATATAGATGTGATAATATAAGAAAAAATGGAGAATATTTAAGATAAGATGAAGAGTGATGCTACATAACCAAGTAGCTATAAATGTAAGTACAACGATACAGGCAAAAGGTACAGCCAAGAGCAATGCACAGCTAAACTTCTTCAGTACCATCGGTGTTATCCAACCTTATGGTAAGAGTAAATATAGATCTGATGTGTAGAAAATGGAGGGCAAAGGAAAATAAGCTGCAAAGTGATGGTACATGAACAACTACCTGTCAATATAAGTACACTGATAAAGGACAGCATGTACTTACAAGAACAATGCAAAGCTAAAAAATTTCATTGGCATTGGATATATTCTACACTAATGTAACCATTTATACAGATCAGATAATTTGGAGCGAACAATTGATAAGCAAGCTATCATGCATACTGCTGTCACATAATGAACCAGGTATGTATGCAAGTACAGTGATACAGGACAATAGGTACTAACAAGAGCAAAGCAGCTGGCAGCATATTTGCGATATCCTGTCGTTCTTTTCAAATCGGAATTCTTCTTCGAGCAGATTTCCTGCAAAAAAGATCCGTAAGGCACATGCGGAAAAGTAGAAGTTCAAATTATCATGTGATTTCATAGACAGTACCTCATCCTGGGAACGGGGCCAGTGCATAACAAGGTTTTCCATTCAATGTCTTCCGCATTTAGCACAAGAGACTTCACCGGAAATTCGTTACTTGCCATCAAAGTGTGATTTCCTCAGGTAACAACGATACTGCTGCAATGCTTCCTTGAAAAGCACAAGCAAGCTTTGCTCGTCATGACTATCCAGATTGACCCTCGCCCACTTACAACAATGTAATGTAAATCATTGATGTGTTCAATAAGCAGAAAACAGGAAAATAATAACAATGAATAATAGCACTTGCACGTAAGTTGGATAGGAAGATGTGAAAATGGTGTTTGTCTTCACTATAATCTTCCCATGATGGGAATATATGCACGTAGTCCCTAACAACATTGAAAGCATTGTCTTTTAAACTGGGAATAATTGGAATGGGGTTCCAGTCTGTAGGAATTGGCCGTCTCTGCAGTTGGGATAGGTCTTCGGCCGGTGGACTTGCTGTACTTTTTGCTGGAGTGGGATTTTTCTGTGGTACGGCTGGTGCTATGGCAACTGAAATCGGTATACCTTTTGCTGGAGTGCAGGTCCTGTGTGGTGGGGCTAGTGGTGTGGCCAGTGAAGTATGGGTACAGTCTGCTGGAGTCGGTCCTACGTTTTGTGTCACTGGTTGTACAACCAATATAAGTGGGGTGTTGTCTGATTTCTCCAGCACCACCACGTTTTTCAAGGACTTTGCTGGTGCTCCTTCAGGTTCGGCAATCACCCTCTTCCTTGATGTCTGATGCACAAGAACAACATTTGAGTGGAAAAACATGGTATGATGACAGATGGAATATGTATTGATAATGGATGGGCATGGCATCTCGACATATATGATGAGTAAACTAAGCAGATGGCGGTGCAACAAAGTAGAAGAAATGCAAGACAACATATGCAAGATACGCGCAATCAATAAAACCTTGCCAAATTAGAACAGGCACCTTGATGTGTGAACAGGACAGGCCATCCGCCTTTGACTCCTCGAGGTTAGAATAGTCATTAGGATCATATTCTGAACAAGAATCAATAGGTGGGGAGCGTATGAGTTTCATTGCATCCAGAATGGCACTCAATGCCTTGGTGCCAATTTTGTAAGTCATTGCAGTGTTTAGCTTCAAGAGTGGACTGCTGCTAGTGCGACACAAAGAAGCTACACAGATCATAGTGTAGATATAACGGGAAAACCGTAAGCATAAAAGTAAAATCAGCAAAGTGGAACTTGCTGGAATATATGTGCTAGTATTGCCGGTACGGCTAGAAGTGCTTCGGATACCAGCTCTCTTCAACTGAAGGTGTGGTACTGTTAATATCAGTGTAACTCTCAAAGGCGACACAGCTCCCCGCATTTCCATGCTATTCTTATAGGATTCAAGTGGGCAGGCCACTACAAATCCTATTCCCATGTTTACAAAATCCTATGAATCAAAGAGGCCCGAAGAGTTCAAAGTGTCCATCACAACCGACCGTATAGACCTCTACACTGCAAAATCCTACAAACTGACATTATTCATTTGTTTACCGATCAGACAAAATCCCCCCCTCTCTCTCTCTCTCACACACACACAACTCCTGCTTCCACTCCCCTTCCCGACTACCGTCTCTCTCTCACACAGACAAAACTCTCGCTTTCGCACCCCGACTCGTATTTCTCTCATAAACATTTATCGACTAGCCTCTAGATAGGTTTATACACCCGCACACTCATGCTTCCACTATCGCATACATGTCTCTCTCCCGCTCCTTGTATCTATGTAGATTTTTCTTCCCTTCTTGAGACACGCTCGCTTGATCGTGCACACACACACTATTGCCTCATTTTAAGCTGATACCTCTCGCACACACACTCTTTGTGTCTTTGTCACACATGCACTCTGTCCTCCTCCTCTCTCCCTCTCTCTCTCTCACACACATGGGCTTTTTGCAACAACTAGCAAGATGCCCATGCGTTGCACGGAACATCAAGATGCATTTGTATGAGTAGTTTATCTTGTGAGAAAAGGATGAATGAGGGAAGGCCTTATTTGCAAGTGTGGAGAGGGGTGTGGGTATCTTTTTGCAAAATTGCCATAGTTTCCTTCCTATCCGTCAGATATAGATCGGATGACCTATATTGCAGGATGGCAGGCACACGATCATCACCGACTATGCTTTTTATAAGAGTAGGGATAAAAAACATCGTTGGTGATGATGGTGGGCCTGCCATCCTGCAATATAGGCCGTCCGATTTATATCTGAAGGATAGGAAGGAAACTATGGCAATTTACTCGCACTCCTCTCCACATTTGCAGATAAGGCCTTCCCTCGTTCATCCTTTTCTCCCACAAGATCTTGATGTTCCGTGCAACGCACGGGCTTCTTGCTAGTAAGAGTAGAAATTAGACATATACCACTTCTCGAATCTTGAAACCAACAACATTCCTACCTTATCTCATCAAAACCGCCAAAGGAATATATTTTGAGTGAAACATAACATATTTTTAGTGATATACGTATTTCAAAACTAGACTTTTTTTCTATCAAATCGGTGAATATGTATTAATCTACTCTGATCGTGTGGCAATGCATTGGCACATTGCTAGTAGTTATTATAATTTTTTGGACACCAGACAAACGGTGGAGTACATATACAAAGAGAAGAGGCGCACGCACGCAGTCGGTCTCTCGCTGTCTCGCACACATGAGTGTTACGTAAAGGCAACGTTAGCAAATAAACCCTAAAACCCTAGGTGCACGATTGCTGCATTCGCGGGTACCGGGTACGTGGTGGAGCGCACCTTTGTAGGAATAGTCAGCTCGCGTGATAATTTGATCCGCAGGAGTTGATGGTCGGGACCACAGGTGAACGACTTGGAGGCGGTGGCTCGCCAGTTGCCACAGATCGAGTAGCCACGTTTAAAATATCTTTTTTAGTGGGGTTAAGAGTTCTGATTTTCAATGGCGCGTTATAAGTACTAAGTAGTTTTGAGAACGATTGGTATGGAGTGAAAATGGAATTCATAGTACTACGTACCTCCTTGGCGTATGGTTGTATGGGTTTATGTTGCGAGATGTTGAACCTGGTAGTTCTAGGGCAAATACTATGGTTTAGATTTAGATGTTGGTTTTCAGTAATGAAAATCGGAAGGGGGAAACCCTTCTTTGATTAAAAAAAACTACTACCTCCATTCTGGTTTACTAGTCCCCATCGTATTTTGGGTCAAAGTTTGTCCACGAATTTTACTTGTAAAATGTGAATGGAAAACAAGATTTTGTTATACCGAAACAAAAAAGGACTGGAGGGAGTGATTGCTCTCACACGGATGCGACCTCTCATAGCGCAGGCATTGAACCGGTGCGCCGGCCAAGTGGGCCCCACTCGCTGCAGGCCCGGCTGAACACGCCTCCTTGCCGCATGCAACCGGCTTCAGACTGCCCCGCCTGCCTTCATTGAATCCGCGTGTGTGCCGGGAACACGTCCTTCCACGAGCCGGCCGGCATTTTAGAACACAAAAAATGACCAAAATATAATTAATTACGCATGGTCTTGACTTGTTGTGCTCGCACTGGTAGCAGGAACTAGAGGTTTTTCTTTATTTATAGCTCTCCTCAATTTTTTTGGTTTGAAGTGAATCATGGTTGTGGACATTATGTATGAATGTGCAGATATCTGTGAACATGAGTTTGATGTGGAAATTGAACTTGGAATGTCGAGCTTGCGCGTGAACTATACCATGTCTAATGCCTCGTCTGTTATTGTTTGGAAAGTAATTGTTGTTGTTACATGATCCGGAAAAAAATATTTTGTGCCACATCAGTAGATGCACGGACATCACAACAGGCATGCTGACTGGATAAACATTTGAACCTAGCTATTATGAAGGAAAATTTGTATTGAAAACATTTTTAGATAGCAGGAGACGCCTAGCCTGCTCTGCCTCTGCTAGCCTATTTCTGGCTTCTTCCATCTCTTCTTTGGCATGGGTGAAGAGAGCATCTGATTGCTCTTTTCACTTCTTCAGAAACTCAGCTACATTCTCAAGGGCTGCTGCACGCTTTCTTTCAGCCTTTACTAGAGCCACGAGGACACAAACAGCTGATGACTCCACCTGGCTTGTGTGTAATCCATCATCATCTGGGAATTTGAACCTTGTGTCTAATCTAGCATCATTAGGGAACTGGCACCTTGTGTGTAATCCAGCCTCATTTTGGAAACATGATCTCGAGGTTGACCATACTTCCCTCCTCGCAGGAACTGCATCCTGACATGAAGTTACTTCTATTTTAGATCAATACTCAGAGCAACCCAGATCCATTTAGTAGAAGCCAGATAAACAGAACTGGGAGAAGTGAATTCAAAAGAAAAAAAACAGACTACAAGGTGAGAACACCCACTTCCTACATCAAGCTAAAAACGAAAGCATTAGGACGATTAAGAATCTTCTTATTACACATTGAAGAACACGAGGCTTAAGAGAAACAGAAACTACAACATATACACATTGAAGAACACGAGGCTAAACGAAAGTAATTGAAAGGGTGTTACTTACCAAAGCTCGTTTTACAGGTTCGGTGCAGCTCCTCTTTAACTTGCCACACTCCTTGAAGATGTCCCAAATATCCCGTGTTTGGTCTTCATTGCTCCTCTGCATGTTCGCACTCGTGGTTTTAAAATCTCAACATGGCAAGAAAAATATACTACTAGTAATACTCGCGCCTATTGTGGGCAACATTAAAGCACTCGTCTGCCATGTTAGAGCATCTCCAACAGAATCGCAACGCGCGGCGCTTTGAAAAAGTGTTTACAGTGCTGAGATCGAGAAGTAGAGATAGAGAGTAGAGACTAGAGAGTAGAGGATAGTTCTCAGCATAGATAGATAAAAAATAGATTATTCAACTACTCCTCGTCGTCCGACTCCTCCTCGGTGATGTCCTCCTCCGACGTCTGACTATAGGCGTGAAGATACCGATCGTCGTCAGATTCCCAGGGCGGCGCTGCTCCTAGCCTCATGTTGAATTGAGCGTACGCTTTTATCCTACGGTTGTCCTCGCGATAGGCGGCTCGCTCCGCCCTCCTCTTATCCCTTCGCCCTCCTTTGCGCGTAGAACTCGTGCTCGTTGATGATGTCCTGCGGGAAACGTTGGCGCCACAGCGCCATGGCTTCCTCGTCCATCTCAGCGATGCCGATACGGTGCTCCCGCCTCCGGTTGTCGCGACGATCCTCGTCGGTGATAAGCCGCGGCAGAGGCGCGAGCTCCTGTGCCCGCTCCCGCGTCGGCACGTTGGGGAAGTTCAATGTTCTATGAGGCCACTGGAGGCGCCACGCCGTCGCGTCCTACGCGCGGGCGGCCTCGTTGGCGGTGTCGAAATTGCCGAGGCCGAGGCGCATCCCGCGGAACCGGATCTCGGCGGAGAAGCCACCGGAGGGGCGCGCGCGGACGCCGCGGTATCCCCAAGTTTCCCGGCGACGCGGTGGCATGGTGGTGCGGCGGCGGCGAGGCGAGAAAGAGCGGGGAGAGAGTGGTGGTGAGGCACAGAGCGGGGAGAGAGCGGTGGCAAGGCACAGAGCGGTGGGAGGGCGTTGGATTTTATAAAGCGCGCCGGACACTGCGCGCCAAAACTAGCGCACGCCCGGCCGCTTTTTCCCGCGCGCGCGCAATCCTTTCCCGACGTCTCTGCTATCTCTACTCTCTTCTCTACTGTTATATTTATTTTATATTTAATATTTATCTCTACTTCTCTACTTTTTTTCTCTACTTTTTTCTTATAAAAAAATAGAGTTGGTGATGATGGTGTGCCTGCCATCCTGCAATCTAGGCCGTCCGATTTATATCTGGCAGATAGGAAGGAAACAATGGCAATTTTGCAAAAAGATACCCACACCCCTCTCCAGATTTGCGAATAAGGCCTTCCCTCGTTCATCCTTTTCTCCCACAAGATAAACTACTCATACAAATGCATCTTGATGCGTGCAACGCATGGGCATCTTGCTAGTTCTAAAAAACTTTCCATCATTTCCCACACTACTGGTTGCAGATGAAAAACCTACCGAAGCACAGTGCGATACAGGAGCGACGCACAATTACAAGCTGATATTCTGTTGGACAATGGAGGCTATAACCAATTACTTTTATGGGAACAATAGCACCCAGGAAATTTGAAGGGTAGGTATGAACAAAATTGGAACTGCACATGTACTGCTAAGTGATTCAATACACACATTACCAATCGAGGAGGAGAACGATGGTCGCGGCGGCCTCTGTGAGTCATGGTCGGCAACGGGAGTCAGTTCATTGTCCACGACGGTGGTGCTTCTGCGCTTGGCGTCGGCTTCCGGGAAGCAGATCTGAGACCGTGGAAGGCGGTGCCAGGGAAGAGGCTCCGTGTACGACGACGACGGTGGGCCGGCTCCAGTGCGGCGTACGAGGTCGTCGATGAGGCAGATGCGCTGCGGTGGACGAGTGCGTCGATGTAGAAGGGGAGGAGCACGAAGGCTGCGGTGCCGTGGAGAAGTCTATTTTGCGGTGGGGATAGAAAATGGGGAGTATTTTACTACTCTTGGTGTCGGGGTGGGGTTGGCTGGGTAGGGTGAACCTGAAGTTATGAAAACAGCCCCCTACCAACCGTCATCCGTAGGCCTGTTTCGAAGGCTATGATGGTAACTTCCCACTGCTCGAATCGGGGTCGCGGGAGATTTTCCCGCCGACCTCAAAATTTTGTGACACTGAACTCCCGAGTAGTACTAGTAAACTCTGCATATTAGGTTTGACCAAAGTCAAACTTCCTAAAGTTTGACCAAGTTTATAGAAAAATATAAACATTTACCATAACAAATATGTATGATGTGAAAGTACATTTAATAATGAATCTAATGGTATTTATTTGTTATTGTATATGTTAATATTTTTTGTTATAAACTTTCTGAGAGTTTACAAAACTTGACTTTGACCAATGCTAATACGCGGACTTAAATAAAAACGGAGGGAGTACACATTTGTTTTCTTAGTATGTAGTGAATTAATCATTTGTTGAAATTGTGAAATAAATATATTAGGCTACTGACTTCGAATGTAATGGTCTATACAATTCAATAGTTACAATCATTGTCGAATTCCAAGATGTATACGAGGTCTATAGTACTTCACAACATGCTCAAAGTCACATAATCACAGTGAAATGACAATCAAAATGCATTTCATAGTTATTACTTTGTAGGATGCAACAAAACCAACAATAACTCTACATCAGCCATTATAAAAGCAACATTTTTAACATATCCCAATGTGTGAATGAAACGTGCAGAGAGAGCTTGCGAAGATGGAGCAGATAGGGCGGGAAAGATTGTATGTATGTGGACGAGAGAGTAGGAGACAAACCTAACGAAACACAGAGAGAGAGATAGAGAGAGAAAGAGAGAGGAAGGAGTTAGGTCTGTGAGAAAGATGGAGACATGTAATATACGTGAGATGGATGTGCATCCGGATTCTGTACACGTGGAAGGAGAAGAGACAATAGGTTTGACAAGAGAGCTGGCAAAACATGGACGAGAGGGGAAGGATCTCGTGGGTTGAGGGATTGATAATTTTGTGGGGGGGGGAGAGGGATTGGTAATTTTGTACGAGAGGGAGAGGGTGGGGGAGGAGTCAGTCAGCCGTCGTCACATCATCCTGCTTCCAAATGGCCCTGCATTCTCTAGCGCAGTGTGGTCGCCGTCTTCGATCTCCTCGATGCCCTCTTTGAAGATTGAGGTGTTGTGCATGCTGGGGTGCAGAGAAGCACAAGCGAGAGTGGTCGCCATATAACCTTGGATGGGGATGAATTGTGTGCTCGGGGGAGGGGGTGTGTGTGTGCTGTGTGTGTGTGTGTCAGATATTGAGAGAAAACAAACCTAAGGAGAGAAATGTGTGTGTATGTGACGGAAAGCTACATGCTAAACAGGGTATTCACGAAGAGATTGTGCGTGCGAGATAGAGAGCGATGTGCGGGCCTTGAGGTGGGCAGGGGCCGGGTGAGGGTGTCAAAATGTGCGCGTTGATGCATGTGTTACATGCGATCGTGCGAGGGACGGACGAATCGAGAGAGATGGTTGTTGTGTTACGGATGCTCCTCTCTCTCTCTCTCTCACACACACACACACACACAAGTAAAATAGAAGACCGTTCTCTCATGTATACACAACATATCGGCATCTGTCTATGTCTCACTCATGCATGATCATTTGCACATTCACACCTCTCTATGTCTCTATCACACGCACACCGTCTCCACATTGCCCTTCCGCCACAACACACATATGGACACATACACACGTTCTCTCTCAGTCACACACACAAAATCAGTATTAAAAAAACTAGGGCGCACCTAAAACGTCCAAATCCAAATAAACACGAACTGGAGCTAAATTCAAATATATGGAAATATTGTAGCGTCAAGAACTTTTCCAGGAAAAAAAAGTTGAGTAATATTCGGGGATTGTTTTCACACACACAAAAAGGTTCGGTGGATGTCCTTCGAGCGCGACACGGTGACGCACCGTTCAATCGACCGCGCGGCCGCGGTTCACGCGCTTGCACAGGATTCCGTATCGTGGCTGTGGTAACTAATAAAAGCGCTGCCTAAGTCTAATGTTTACGTGTACTAGTACGGTTTTCTTTTAAGTTTGACCAACCCTATATAAAACTAAACTAAGCTCCCATACGCGCACTCATCAATATGCCGCCGCCGCCGTTGCGCATGTCGGCGCCCGCCTGCTCTGGCCAACAATTTCTTGCCCATCACCGCTGTGTCGCCGCCATCCCTGTGCCATGAAGCCGAAGGCTCGCCCGCTCACGTCGTCTGTAGTCCCTCCCCGCGATGCCGTCGCGCATTCCAAGCATGCGAGCAGCTGGTGGAGCTGCGTCTATGCATCCAGCGTATGAAGAGGAGGACGAGCGCGTGCTCTAGCAGGCCGGCGAGGAGGAACTAGCGTGTCATTGTTGTCTCCGCCCGCGCGGAGGAGGCGCGCATGGTGGCTGTCGTGGCGGAAGCCGGTCGCGCGTGCGTCGAGCCCGCAAACCGGGTGCGGACGTAGAATCTACCTTCGAGACCTTGAATGCCACGTGGATCCTGCAATCTGAAGGAGCAATGTGGGTCAGTCGACTCTTGTGAGGCGTTTGATGCAACATGGATGGCTAGAAGGGCTTCTTCAACCTCCGAAATTGATGCACGGTTCATCTTCTCACCCCGCCACACGCCTAACCGCCTGCTGCCGCCGCTGCACCCTCCCCTGAACCGCCTGCCACCGCCATGCTCCCCCACCCCCGCCATCCGTTTAACCCCGGGCACAATACATTTTTTTTCCGGCGAACTGCATTCCACACCCAACACTCATAAGATAGATCATGGGCACCCTGCCACCCTAATATAGATACTGGGGTAGCTTCTCTACTGTCTTCTTCCTTCGCTCCGTCGAACTTCTTTCACAAATCGACTGACCCAAATTATACTACAAGTACGAACGTATTAAGTACAGTAGGAACATGAAGATACGAGCAGTAGTACCAACTGCAAGAAGAACAGTAGTAAGACATAGTACTAGTACTACTGTACGTACTAAAGAGTTCAAATAACGAGAAAGAACATAAACATAGTTCTGCTGGGGCCTCAACACAACACACCCTTGAAAATAAACTAAGCAACTAGTCCACTTGACACTGCAGTAGAACTAGCATGAGCGACGGCACTGCCACCTACTCGGAGTCCGAGTCCACGTCCTCGACTTCGTCCTCGTCCCTCTTCCTCTTCCTCTTCGCCGACGCTTCTTTGCTTGAACCGGACACTGGGCTCTGCTTCTTCATCCAACCCTTGTAGATATTTAAACAAAGGTAGGCATCCATTGCTGCGTACAGGATGTGATCTTCATCTAATGTCTTCGACTCCCATGCATGATGAAACTCGTGGTGAAGTTTCTTCAGTTTAGCGTACGAAGGATCAATCATGGCTGCTGCCAGGGTCAGCATTGAAGGCTGAGAGGAGGACACCAGGCTTGCCTTCTGGAGATCGAAGGGCTGGCCTACAACGAGGCCTATCCGACCCAGGACATCCCTGTCGTTCCTAAAGTCTACAGTAACGAATTTCACTCTTTCGTCCTTGAGGAAGTTCTTAAAATCCTGGCACTCAACGTCGGCATGGCATATGTGGTAGACCAAGCACACGTTATGTACGCAAACCTGGATCACGGCGGGCTTCTTCTTCTCTGCCTCCTTTAGAATCTTCTCTCTTTGCAGGACTGTGGTGTACTCAACATCTAGCCCAGCGACCCACTCATCCGTTGAACTGTTGAACATGCGTAGGAAGCGAGCAAGGCATGCTTTCACCGTCGCGGATCCACGTGTGTAGATGACGATGAACTCATCGCCGGTGATGGCTCTAACCTGGTACTCAGCGGCGACCATGGAGATTTGGGAGGCCATGGATTTTGGAGGAGGGTTAGGAGAAGTTGAACTGGTGTAATGTGAAAGGACGGGACGACTGGGAGCGAACTGTTGTAAGGTATGTACTAGTAGAAGACGGGGACGAGTAGGGCGTGCGAATGGCGTGGGGTTGCTGGCTTGCCCGGTGGATAAACGGCTGCAAGCCCCCAAAGAGTTCTCAAGAACTATGCAGGACCCACTAGATGTCATGTCTACTACACCCATATCGTAGGCCTGACGGTATAGCTTCTGCCTGTTTGCATGCCATGCCGGCGCGTGGGTAACTTCACTTAATTCCGTCAACCGTCGCGCCTCCCACGACCTTCGCCTCCCTCATGTGGTCGCGCCCTTTGAGACTTCGACCGGCTATAAATGAGCATTTTTTGCCAACTCCGCATGCCTGATACTCCCTCTGGTCCTTTTTACTTCCGTCAATCGTTTGCAAAGTGTTTGACCAAATTTATACTAAAAATATCAATATCTACAATACTGATTATAATGAGTATAAGAACTATGTTTTATAATGAGTATAAAAATATTGATTTGACATTGTGAATGTTGATACATTTTTCTATAAGTTTGGTCAAAGTAGAGGTACATTGACTTCAGACAAAACTTAAATGCACAACGCAGACTAGTTCCTCCGTCCAGGTGCGTGCCATGTCCTATCTTGTCATCACAACAAGGGCCCTATTTGGATACTCTAACTCAGTTAAAGGTTAGAGTTAGATTCTAATCCAGAACTAACCCTGAAGTAACTCTAGCGAAAGAGGTGTTTGGATGACAGGGTTAGATGGAGCGCGGATACGGAGAGGTGCCTTCATGGGAGGTGCGAGAGGGAGGTAGGGAGAGGACGAGAAGCTTCGAGGAAGTGGGGAGGGATCTGCTGCGGGGAGAGCGAGAGAAAAATGTGTTTTTAGTGTCCCGAGAAGAACTAACCCAAATAAGCACCTCTTGGGTGGGTTAGATTTTTTGAATGGGTTAGATGCATCTAACCCAAACTAACCCTCCTGTTTGGATATTTTTGGGTTAGTTGAGTTCAAACTAACCCAAACTAACTCTAACACATGGATCCAAACAGGGCCAAGGTTAGCTATTAGAGTACTACTACCTCCCTTCTAGTTTAAAGGGCTCGATTCAAAAATTTCACCTACTCTTAGCAAGATAGAGGCGGTGGAATAGTTTTTGTAGTGTGCAAAAGTACTCAACTAATGCTGTCGTTCTTCACAAAAAAATGTGTTTACCAATGCATGCATGAACACTAGTTACTCTAACCCCCCTCTCTTCTTTAATTCTTTGCCACATCAGCATGTTTGCTATTCCCGTGTGCATGATACCAGCTAAGATACCACCATTATGGCCAGCCTTAATCATCGCATGCAATAATTTAGTGCACCTTGAAATATGAACATGTGTGGGGCGTGTATGTTTTTAATGACTTGAGACTATACCTAGCCCGGCATGGAAGATGAGACTTATTATGCACCGTTCCCCATACCTGCAGGAAGCCCGTTCGTCTCCAAATCTTTTCCTCTCCATGTGTGGAAACAATATGCCTGCCAGACTCTCCTTCTCCCTCCGGCGGTCCCACCACTCCACCCCGTGTGGAAAAAATCTGCATGCATGACTCTCCTCCCCCCGCGCTCGTCCAATCCGTTGTGACCAGCAATATTTCCACCCCTTCCCTCCCCCGTAATTTACTCCAACAAATATGCCCACGTAGCTGTTACGTTAATCACGCAACATATCTTCCGGGACGCTGCTTCAGTTACTTAACTGCAGTGCATTGGGTCACTGACATATGGGCCCAACAAGGGTTTGGCACACATGTGAGTGACACAACTGGACCTGCAGTTAAGTCAGTGCAGCGCAGTCCATATCTTACATAGGTGTGCCATTGCTCGCTATAAATACTGCGCCTCCCACGGCATTCGGAAGAACGCTCACGTTCATCGCTATCTCCTCCCCCTCCCTCTCACGTCGACCACCATGGCGTCGCCCCTCCGTTCCTCACCGCCACTATTCAAGGAGGACGTGTCGGCGTTCCACTCCTCGCCGCGACGCGTCGAGGTGGACGCGTCGGCGTTCCCAATCTCGCCAGCACACGCGTCGGAGGACGCGTCGGCTCCCCGCTACGAGGAGAACGCCGCGTCGCCCGCCGAGCCCCCCCAGCCTTGAGGAGCTTTGGAAAGAAATGGATGTCGCCATGTGGGAGGCTTTGCCGCCAGCAGAGCACGCCAAAATAGAGGCGGAGAAGAAGGCCGAGGAAGAAAAGCGCGCCGCGGGGAAAGCTGCCTGGCAGGTCTATGTCGCGTCCGAGAGAGTCAGGAAATTGGCTCTTTTGCAGAAGGCTCGTGCAAGTGCCGTGAGGGTAGCGGAGGACGCTCGTGCCAAAGCCCTGAGTGTAGTCGGGCCCAAGCACCTCATCTACGCTTGGCAGTATGTGGACCGGATGCACGCTTCCAGCAAGGAGGAGTACCTGTTGGCGCCGGATCACCACACCAGTGAGATCGCGCTCGCCCGCCGGCAAGCCGCCAATCAGCACCTTGCGAGTTGCGAGGCTGAGGAAGAGGCGTTGTGTCGGCGCGCTGGGAAACGGCCGCGCACCAGGGCACTCGTGGCGTGCCGCAAGCGCTCCTGCGAGCGGCGTGGCTTTTAGTAGGAGTATAATTTAGTTTCGTAAGGTGATCTCATTAGTTTTGGGACGCAAATGATAAATCCCGAACGTTCGGGAATTATTAGCGTCCTTAATTAAGTATGTAAGAGGGAAAGTTTGGAAACCTTGTGTATCCGTACGCATTTTGTAAGTAGGTGCATATAGCACAAACTTTACTATATACTATCGCACTACACGTCTCTCTCTATATATGCTTGCAGACTGTGCTACTCCCTCCGTCCAGGTGAATAAGTCATCTTTGGTTGTGCACCGTGACCAAGAAGGAGGGAAGACTTTATACACCTAGACGGAGGGAGTACTACTATTACCTATGTACGTGCAAATGCACGTTTTAACATTACGATGCGGTTTTTGTAAAAGTAGAAAAACAACACTAGTCAAGCTTGTGAAATGATTCAATGCAAAAATGCTCGTTTGATTGTTTACTTTTAGCTTCCTTCTCTGTGGTTATTTCTCTGTCGTACTTTGTACGGAGTATCTCACTGGTCGGAAAGGCATGCAAATTCCCAAACCGCTTCCTACACCCTGTATCGAATTTTTTGCCTAACAAGTTGTGTCGTGCAATTGGAATTCGAACTTGAGTACTAGTACTACTAGTAGGAGTACCAGGGGCCAGTTTGTTTAGGCTTCTAGGTTAGTAGTAATCCCATTACTACTAGCTCCGTCCTGGTTTATTGGTCCCCATTGTAATCTGTGTCAAATTTTGATCATAAAGTTAACTAATGAAATGTTTGTGCATGTCACATGCACTAACATTTTATCAGTTAAATCTTTGGTCAAAATTTACCACAAATTACAATGATGACGAATAAACCAGGACGGAGGTACTAGTAGTAGTTTAGAAGCCCAAATAAATGAGTGAGGCGCCTTAATGTTACTCTCCACTATGACTAGTCTTATGGGAAAAGCTGGGGAAGAGACGGCTTATTTTTTAAGCCGCCAAAAGAACTGGCCCTAGGAGTAGTAGCTAGGGATACTAGGAGTAGTAGCTAGGGATTGAGTGTGCAAGATGAACCGGAGAAAGTAACTGCAGAGAGATGAAATGCAAAAAAGATGAAGGGATGTGATGGTTGCTTGTCCGTTTATTTTACCAGGCCACTTATTACTCGCAGTGGTTGGGTTTTGTGATATGATGGCTTTACTACCGCGCCACGAGCGGGGTGAGAGTGAGACTCCCGTGCAACGCCGCCCTCTACACTTGTACTACATTGGTCATGGTTTATTAGTCCCCCATTGAATTTGACTGAAGATTTAACTGACAAAATGTTAGTGCATGTCAACAAAAACTATATCGTTGGATTCGTATTTGAACATAGTTTTCAATGATATAATTCTAGGTGACATGCATCAGCATTTATCGTACTATATATGATGTTAGTTCAATTATTGGTCGTACTAATCTATAGTAGTAAGGTGCACGTGCGTTGCACGGAAGAGTGAAATGCATTGATCGGGGAGTTGTTTATTTTGACAAAGGATGTGGGGGTCATCTCTAGAACTCACAAACATCCAGGTGAAATAGATAAAAAGGTATCTTTTGCACACAAAAGCGTTCAACTGTTCAGCCTGCATCCAAAACTTGTGAAGAAATAACACTTATTGTGCTTTGCAAGAAATGATCTATCAATTGTTATACATGTTGGCTACAGATGACATGGCACTTTCTTATAGTCAACAGTTGGCTATACTATTAAGTATTAACCATGCCCTTATACACCTAGACAGAGGGATTAAATCAGGATGACTTGGAAGGGGCAGAGGAGATGTAAGAAATGGTTCATAGTAAGTCTTTCACCAGTACTGTAGTAAAAATTCATACAAGGAAGATTCTAGACTAAACTATAACTGGATACACTTTTATTCATGCGCGATACTCCAATAGAGCAAGATCATGCATGGAAGTCTCCACATGCTTAGACAGCGGATTACACTGAGCGAAGACTAATGATCAACATTTAACTTGATAATGCGTATGTCCAGGTGAACCTCCTTGGAGTCCCCGTGCACCGCGTTGGGGGGTAAATCATACCATGCGTCTTCCATGTCCACATCGGCGGGAAGGTCCCAGCTCTGCACAGTCCTAGTCAGCATGATGGAGCCGGTGTCGCCGCCCACGTACCTCGGAGGGGTAGTAACAGTGAGCACGCACCCGTACATCGGCCTCGTGTCAGTGTCAGCGTCAGCGGCGTCGCCCCTGACGCACACTACAGAGACGGGGCGGCGGCCTGCGCGGGCCTCGCCGGTGCCCACGATCAAGAGAGGAAGACGCTGCCGTCCTCCTCCGAGACTAGCAGGCGGCGGTGATCCTCCAGCGACTCCGGCATGGTGAACGGGTAGCACGTCTCGTACTTGATGTTCTCCGCCAAGGGCCAGTAGTGACCGCTGCACGCATCCGTGAGGTGATGCACGATGTCCGCCGGCGAGCCCCAAAATGGCATCGGGCACTCATAGCAGTAGACGAAGGGCTCCTTGGAGGCATCGACCAGGCCGTCCATGAAACGGGAGTGGCTGTAGGGGACGTTGCGCCAGTTGAATATATGAGCAAGTTACTACGAGATTTAATCCGAATAAGCACAAAATAAATCATGACGGCTATAACAGAGATTAAACTAATCATGTGGACTAGCATAGTAGATGAACAGATAGAATCTAGTAGGATACAGAGTAGAAACATGAATTCTACCACGATTTCGAACAGGAAGGACAGAAACACATACGGTGCAACGGGAGCAGCACCGTTGGCGCTGAGGTTGTCGCCCATGTCGTTGAGGAAGAGGTTGCCGAGGTCGGGGAAGAAGTCGTCGTCGGTGAAGTCGTGGCTGCCAGCAGTCGCGAGAGTGCGCTCCCCAAATTTCAACAGCGCCCGCCGAATGGAGCGCAGGAGGGAGTGGCTGTAGGGGACGTTGCGGCCGCCGAATGGAGCGCAGGAGTAGCACACGAAGCAGTAGATGGTGCTCCGGTGCCCAGAAATTTTTGTTTGGCATCGCTTGGGCAATGTAGGGCATCGGTGCCAAATACCCAAAAAGCAAATTTAGCACCGCTTTTGGCCTACATAGTGGAAGGCCTAAGTCTCTATCTCTACTCTTATCTCTATCTCTACTACTCTTCTTTGTTTTTTATAACAAATCGAATAGTACTCGCCGTCCGCTGCACGCCCGGCTGAACACGCCTCCTCGCCTCCATCATCACCAACTGAGTCTTTTATAGGAGTAGGAGTAGAGAAAAAACCGAGTTGGTGATGATGGTGTGTCGTGCAATGCACGGGCATCTTGCTAATTTTTTTTGCATATAATTCCAAACACCACGTAGACACGGTCTTTGACCATTTTACAACTATGTTAGTATCATTGTTAGTGGTCAGCCGGTGCAAGTTATAGCCCCGGGTGTTTTAACCTTTTTTTCAGTAATGATATCTGGCGATTGTTCGGAACGAGCTCAATCCTGGCGAATCCCACGTAATCGTCAGATTTCCATCCGACGGTGGCCTGTTTTTAAGCCATAGTATTTGACAAAACCGCCACCCTTACACACGTACTGTAACTGCGTCGTGGGCGTTTGCAACTGCCATGTCTCCCAGCGAACGTTTGTTGGGGATTGGAGTTAGCACCGATGGCGGTTCGTAGTCGTTCCACGCTCGGGCATTGAAGTTTGTAACTATTTTAGAGTAGAATATACTACTCCCTCCGGTGCTAGTTGTAGAGCAGAGTCCTACTCCACTACTACTCTACTCAAACAAGTTAGGGCATAGTAGTAGGTACTGTAGGGAGTGCCAGTACTGTGATCACTCAAGCAAGTTGTCTGACTTCAATATGACCCTACGCTGCTGGTATGTGTCTCGTAAGTCAAGCGGCGTGATGTAGTCATCATCACCTGTCCACTTCCCGAAGCACATATTCGCTTCTCCATCATTGTCCGCTCTTCCATCCCCGCTAAGGCGCCTCCCCCCTCGTCCAATCATCCATCCCCGCGAAGGCGCCTCCCCCCTCATCCGAAACCCAAGCACTAACAATGGCAGAACCGAGCAGCGTCTGCCGAAAGAGTGGCTGGAATTCGCTCCCCAAAGAGGTAATCAAGCTCATTGTTTCGCGTGTGGACAATCTCAGTACCATGCCGCTCGCCGCGTGCTCATCGAGGCTGTACCGTTTACTCAAAGCCCTCAGGACGGAGCTTTTTAAGCCAGCTCCTTGCTTGCTGATGCCGCCTGATCTTCAGAAACGGCGTGTCATCCAGCATAACGATCGTAGGGTGACGAGCATCAACCCCCCTTGACCGCGATCCGATCCCCGTCACCCTCAACTACATTAATGGTATGTACTGGGTCGGCATGAACGCGTCTTGGATGGTGCTCGTCGACGGTCGCAGCAGCTGGATGCTCGTGGAGGTCTACACCCGGCGATTGATCCCCCTTCCTTCGATTAACACTGCACTGCTTTGGCACCGCGGCCCAG
Source organism: Triticum aestivum (assembly GCF_018294505.1). Lineage (NCBI taxonomy): Eukaryota > Viridiplantae > Streptophyta > Magnoliopsida > Poales > Poaceae > Triticum > Triticum aestivum. Next base: position 54,624,250 of record NC_057808.1, on the reverse strand, counting down.
AATACTCGGAATCTTACAGTAGCCAACATGATACCAAGTTTGATTTGCTCAAGGTTGTAATCTGCCAAGTGCCCACAAGATCTGCGAATTATAAAGACTTCAGGCTAATTGCGTTCTTCAACTGCGGTCTCGCCTATCTGACAGGTCACTGCGGTAAGTGGATAAATCTGCACGTCCATCGCAGGATCATACATCCTCCATGGTTCTCTGATGCCATTGAACACAAGGGCTTCATTTACGCTGTCGACTCCTTCTATGGCTGGACGTATTGCTGGTCTACTCCAGTCATCGCTACAAACGGGATTTACAGCAGTATGTTACTTTCCTATGATATCATGATGGCTTGCTTATATTACTGTCAACATATACTGAAAAAATATTCATGCTCATAACATGTTGTTCTTAAGATTGA
>NC_057808.1:54314826-54323396 GCF_018294505.1 Triticum aestivum | reverse complement strand
GCGGGGCGCTGACGTGGCGGCGTCTGAGTGGGTGCAGGCGGCGGCACAGTTCGTCCGGCGCCGGGCGGACGTGTCCGGCGCGCGGAGGGAGAGGCTAGGGTTTCGGGGAGGCTCACATATTTATAGGTAGAGGGAGCTAGGAGGCTCCAAATTGAGCACGGTTTTCGCCCACACGATCGTGATCGAACGACCTAGAGCATGGAAGAGACTTATAGGGGTTTTGGGCTGTTTGGAGAGGGTTTTGCTGTAACCCACAAAAGGACTTTGCGGTTACCCGGTTAACCGTTGGAGCATCAAACGACCTTCAAATGGAACGAAACTTGACCGGTGGTCTATCGGTGGTATACCAAGGCCACTTGGCAAGCCTCGGTCCATTCCGAGAACGTTCAACACCCGCTCACGAAAAGAAACAAGAGGGGTGCGCCGGAGGAGGTGGGAGTGCCGGATTGCAAAACGGACAACGGGGAAAAAGCTCGGATGCAAAAGACGAACACGTATGCAAATGCAATGCACATGATGACATGATATGAGATGCATGACATGAACAAAAATGCAAAACGAAAAACAAAACCCGACCACGGAGGGAATATCATAACACATAGCCGATAATGGCAAGAGTTGGAGTTACAAATATGAAAAGTTACATGCGGGGTGTTACAACATGGAGCACTGAACTTTGCATGCCGTTTCAAGAACCTGATGAGAAGAAGAAACAAAGGAGTACTTAGAACGTAAGGTGAATCTGTTTTCTCTATTTACCATACAAAAATGATCTCTTTTAGCACTTTGATGCGGGCAAGTGCAACTAGCTTTACCTTTAGTTACTGAACTAAGTTCAGTACTAATGACCATAGACAGCATAGATTAGCCATGCTTTTAGCTTTTACTTAGTTTTGTTTTTCGAAAAAGAAAAGGAAGGGGGGCTTTTGCTTGCTTTGAGTGGCCGTGACATGGCGGGATTTCACTCAAACTGCTGATAGAACCGGGCATCAGGTATGCACTGCTCCATGATACACGAACTGTACCTAACTCGATCGCGCTGGCTGAACTGCTGGTGTCTCGTACGAGTGGTAGCATCAGTACAACAGAGTGTGCTTCAGTTCATTTTCAGTCTGGTCCCCGGTTGGATTGTACTGTACTCCTATGTTCAGATGGCACCGACTAATTACCATTGATCAGGGGCGAAAAAAGAAGAAAAAAACCAGGTGTTTAGTTTTTCTTAACACCATACGGATACAGATGCTTATACATACACACATACATTCACGCACGCATGTTTAGGTTATGAAAACTACTGTTACTAAAGTGCCGATCGTTTTTGCGTGTCCCTTGGAAAGAAAAAAAAATCATTTCTGCATCTAAGAAAGTACATGTACTCATCATTTCTGCGCTTTATGTTTCGTTGTCCTTTGCCCATCCTTCTTTTTTTCCAATCATTACGTGGTACTGTACCAGTTTAAATTTGATGGGGGCGAGTAGTGCAAGTGTGTGCGCAACTAATCTCCACTTTTTAATTACTGCGATGTACCTTTGGTGTATATTCGGCAGCGCACAAGATATTAGCACTACAAATTAGCCATGCTTTCTTGCTTTCCTTACTTTCATCGTGCTGACTCTATATTTGGAGGTTGGATGAGGTGATATGGCGCCCTCTTTATCCATCCAAATATTGACGTCACGGACATTCTAGAATGCGCCCTCCTTCCAACCGTCGGCCGCATCCCTTTGTTTGGTGCCACCGCCGCCGCTAGGCCCACCGCAATATGGCCACGGTCGCCACCGCTAACCCATTCTCGAACCTCCGACGCTTCATCGCAGCCCCACGCCTTCTTCCTGCCGTTCGGCCGTGCTACCCCTTCCGCCGCTCAATCTGAAGGTAAATTTTCCCAACCTTTCCATGTAGATTTAGTTTAGACTCATAGATTTGTGTAGATGGCATGATTCGCAATATGTGTAGATGGATCCGATGGCGTAGCTAATATTTTTTTATGATTCATCCATCATATTCGAGCTTCGAGTCCGAGTGTGAAATGATGGACGCTAATGAAGACGAGGTAATACCGATGGTTGCATAATGGATAGCATCAACCGGAAGTAAGACGAAGCGTCCGGGGTTGCAGGTTGGCCACGTGACATTTCGACGGAACAAATGCGCTGGCCGCGAAAATGTGTTTCGACGACGCTTCCACATGACTGAATGGTTGTTCAGTAGAATTGCCAACAACATGCACTGCAGTGAACCTTTCTGGCAACAACGGAGAAATGTCACTGGTCTGTTGGGTTTTTTTTCCCTTTCCAGAAGGTGATGGTGCCATTTGGGATGCTTGCATATGGCTCTCTTGGAGATTTATGGGATGACACTCTTCGAATGGTCAGAGTATACAATCATCATGTGCGCGCAAGTGTTCGCTGAAACTATGGTGCGTGCTTATGGACCGCATTATCTGCGAGCACGCAATGCCGAGGAACGGTTTCAACCCCCTCCCCTCTCCCAGTACTATTCATCTCGCGAGCTGGATCACCCGAGTAGCGCCCTTCCTTTGTAGTTTAATTTCGTGTCGATGCATGAACTTTCCTAAAGTATTATGTCCATGGCATAATTGTAGTAGTAGAAGAAATTCCATAAGCTGTTCTCGATGATAGTTCTTCCTTTGAAGTTACATGTAAAGCAGACTACATGAAAAAGAAAACGATCTCTATAAAAGGAAATATTAAGGGGGAGTATCTAGTCCCAAGCTCATATGCTCCATAATGAAGTCAAATCGAAAAAATAGTAAAAAAATCAAAAAATTCTGAAAAAAAATGCAGTGCAAACTTTGACAAATTTCTCAGTCCTTGCAAATTTTCATCTCGAAATAACATTCTTGGAAGTCGTCGTAAAAAACAAAATTGACACTCCAAAAATACTATTTTCGAAAGCATTTTGCAGTGCTGCTTTTTTTTGCCATGACTTCCACGAATTTTATCTCGGGATGAAAATTTGCAATCACCGAGAACATTTGTCAAAGTTTACACAAAAAATAATTCAAATTTTCAAAGTTTTTTTCATTTTTTTGAATTTACTGTTCATTCCGAGCTCAAATGAGCTTGGGAGTAGAATGAGACTTTCGGGAGAAGATCCTCCAAAATGTCTATGAAATTCTTCTGAACGAATGAGATCCTTTGTTCACACTTGGTTCATTTTTTTGCTGTCCTCCTCGACGTTATATCCATCCTTTCTGAAAAAACATCATGCGTTCCTTTTCAGTGATTACCACTTTGATGGGGAGAACAAGTAGTGTAAGTGTGTCCTCATCTAGTCTTCCCTTTAATTACTCTGCTAACCTGGTCTATATTCAGTACACTAGCAGATGCTACAAATCAGGCATGCTTTTTTGCTTTTTACTTGGCTTTGATTGATTAGTCGCTTTGGTCGAGTAGCCGTGCACGTCGTCTGCTTTGTCACGGCGCGCGGGAACTCGCTCAAACTGCTGAACTCTCACATGGCCAGACATATTGATCACCCAGAGAGTCCTGTACTACTACTGTGCGAGTAGTATCCAAGTAGCGTGGAAGATTTGGGATCGAGAGACTCGCGCTGTCACTCACTCACGTCACGTGTCAGCTCTGGAGCAATCCAGCTTAATCAGTGGAGGCAGTAACTAATTTTGGCCTACTTTCCGTATGCATACACACACACACACATATCACATACACATCCTGTTTCAGCTTTCAGGTTTCAGTTACACTACTAGTTCAGTTCAACCCGTGGTTGAAATGGAGTGCAGGGGTAAACTAATACGCAGTGTCAGCTATATATATGCATGCGCACGGACGCAAGGTATAGTATCCTAGGAGTACTTCTCTGTATACTGTGTTTGTAATTTGTAAATTCTGCCAGCCATTAGTTCTAGGGTTCTAGCTGGCTCCTGCCGGGCGGCGTGCAGTAGTAAACTACAGTAAACTGCAAGATGATGAGTTGACACCCATCGAAGTTCACTTTTACTACTACCCTGGGGTTGAACCAAAGGTTGAAATTGAAGATTCGGTTGCATTGACATGCCAGCTTAACTTACACATACACACAGTACCGTACATACTCCATGTGAAGTTTAAGCTGACAGTCGAAAATCGAAATCGAGGGCCTGCCTCACGTGCATGCAACAGCGCTCCAATGGCGATGGTTAAAGTTGGACGGAGATCTGCTCTTCGCCCGTCGCATCGAATGCATACGGAAGCTTCCGGTGAATTAAAGAGACGCTGCGTCCGATGGCGTTGACAACTTTCAACTCCCCCCAAGGCGGTGAAACTTGTGGGGTAAACGAGGCTGTGGCGGTGGTGATCCGGCGTCGGTAACGGGGCGCCGTGAGATCCATGGCGTCCTCGGTTAATTTAACTAACCTGTCTCCTCTCTTTGTTCTTTTGGTAGTAAAACTCGTGAGAACCGATGCCACTGTGGCCGGCTCGTCCCAAAGATTTTACCAGCTCGTGGTGGCAGCAGCATATCTGTCGCGGTCAAAGAGGTAAAAAGGGGCCAAATTACCGCTTTCTTGACCCAAAGGCGTCCGCAGTGTGCAAGTCCGAAAATGTGTGCTGCTCCTCCGACTCTGTTTTTCCAGTGGTTCTGGAACAGTGAGAGCACTGTCGAGTGACACTGGCCAGTGCGGTGCAGTGCTGGTACCCCTCTGTTTTCCTCCCTCCTGTTGATGCGCCGGTGTCTCCTACCAGACAGTTCAGTCCCTGTAGGAGGAATTCAGACGTTCCAACACACCGATCGTCATGTGCTTCAGTTTCTGTCGTCGAAGGCAGTTCGGTTTCTTCTGCCCGGGAAGCAAGTCATGGCATCTCTTCCACGTCTCGTCCCTTGTGCAAAGCTAGGCCGTAGGCACACACAACACGGGCTAGAAGAAGTACAAGGTAGATCATACTTGACGAGTACACTGGAGCGTGTACCTATCTATCCATCTGTTTGATGTAGAGTACAATGCTCATTTTCTTATACAGCATTCGGAAGCTACATGTTCTGTATACAGCTAGCTAGCAGATGACTTTATACAGCCTTCAAGTCTCATCTTTGCAAAAAAAAAAATCCTTCTTTAGGGCAACTCCAACCATCAAAACGCCTCTAGACATTCGGACAGCATGGTTCACACATTTTTTTGCCATACAACACGATGCATTGAACTTCTATGAACCTGTTCGGACATTTGAATTATTCCCCAAAACCGGAAACGAACTCGTGGGAGGTTTGGGGGAGTTCGAACGGATGTCATGTCGGACTCCGACATACCTGACCGACCCAAAACCCCTCTCCCAGAGCCCTTTTTCCCACTCCGCGCCCTCCCCTATTGCTCTGTATTCGCACCGACCAAGACCGTCATCGCCTCTATACCACTCTGGTCATCGCCCAGTTCTAGCCGGACCTTCGCTGCTCCAACCAACCGTCTTGTACTTTGCCGTCGTTGCACCCCAGTTCCGAATGCAACCCAGGTATCGCCTGCCCATGCCTGCCGATGTTGTCCATGGAGGACACTATGTGTTGATCAATTCAATGACTCAATGTTGCAACTTGTTGATCACGTCAGTGTATAGCCCGGACGCGTTGCCATGTTGTATCAAAGGACGGAGGGCAAGCCCTTCACATTGATGCGTTGTTGAATAAAGCTCAAGGGACACAACATCTAGGTGAATAACATGAGTTGATGAAGAAGTTCAAGCTTGAGGAGTGAAAGGTTGAAATGAATGCCGCTTTCAAGAAGTATGATTGAATTTGGAAATCGATGGATTTTAAAATTTTATTGAACATCTGATGCTTTTATTATGTAAATGTATAGTTTAGGTTCTACGGATCGATGATTCAGAGTGAGGTTGCATAGCGGACATTTGGTTTAGTTTTATTCTATTTTTATTTTTGAAAAAGAACGGACATTTTGGTGTATAGGTTTAGATGGCCGCCCTCCTATCCGCAATCGACAAACGCTTTCAAACGTGTCCACTGATATTTGGTATGTCCGTTTTTTATGAACCGATATTTGGTGTCTTTTTTTATGAACCGCGTTGAAGTTGCCCTTGCTCCTCGACGCACGCCACACAATCAGGAAACGAAAAGAAGAAGAGGAGACCATCTTCAGCAACATGCATGATGTATGCTTCCTAATCATGCATTTGCCGTGTGAATAACTGCACATTGCAATCGATCAAGCTACTAAATATTTATTAGCCGTCTGTCAGCATCAGAACAGATGGGCAATTAGGGCTAATCCCGTCCGCGTCGGCTTCAATTCAACCTGCCCGCGAGGGAAAACGGGAAGAAAGAAAACCGCTTTTTCAAAGGGATGGCATCTCCTTTCTGCTTTACACATTGACACATCGTATTCGTTGCTCATTCGATTTCAATTTTGGACATTATAGTATTTCGCGGTGAACTGCTTTGTGAATGTCACTCGACAAAGTGGATGTGAGCTATAGAATCAGCTTGACTTCATAGGGGTTTTTCATCGTGCCCCACATGTCGGCGACTCATGGAGGGAACAGAACAGAGGAGAGCTGAGGATAATAATAAATAAACGTAAAAACATTTCGATTCCTCTGTTGCATAGGCGGGCAATGTACAAAATTTTGGGAGGGTGACCCGTCCACGTCGCATGATCGATTTCTTGATCCGTGTCGTGTCAGTGCCGTGAGTCCTGCGTGGACGCCGGCGACGGCATGGTGGACGCGGTCCTGCCGGTGGTCGCGGCGGAGGACGTGGTGGCCGAGGACAGCCGCGGCGGCGTCGGCGACACCTGCTTGATGGCCACGTTGGGGAGGAGCCCCGGCGGCGAGTCTCGCCGGCGGTCGTGCTCCTTCACCAGCTCCGTCGCGAACGCGTCCAGCTTCTCCCGGTTGGACTTCTCGGACAGCCGGCGGCCGCGGAAGAGCTCCGCCTCCACGTTCCGCTGCGTCAGCATCCCGTCCGCGATCGCCACCACCTTCCGAGCCTCCAGCGACCGGAGCGCCTTGATCGAGTGCGCCGGCGCCGCAGCCTGGACAAACTCACCAGCCACCACAGTTATTAGAATGCGTTTTGATGGGAAGATGAGATGAAACTTTTTGGTGTTTTTTCTTGTTTAGCTGACCTGGATGCGCACGTAGTTGCGGCCGCAGGTGTGGCCGAATGCCATGGCCACGGCCTGGTCGACCATGTCGGCGACGCCCTCGGCGGTGAGGCGGACCATCTCGGCGGGGGACGGGGAGCGCGGGGGAATTGGTGTGCGCCAGCCGGCGGACGGGGTGGCAGAGCCCGAGGCGGTGCCGCCGGAGGAGGACCCGGAGCCGATGGAGACGACCAGGAGGTCGTCGACGCCGGCGGCGAGGGGGAACTCCTGCTTGTTGTGCAGGACATGCGTGATGGCGGCAGCGGCGGGGTTGCCCATGGCTGCCACGCCACCGGACGCCGCGGCGATGGCCGTGCGGCCGTCCACGGAGCGGACTGCGGCGGCGACCGAGCCGCCGGCGCAGGTGGCAGCGCAGACGTCGCGGAGGCGGAAGTCGAAGCTGTCGCTCTCGACGGCGTCGGCGCGGGAGAATAGGAACGGCGCGCCCGTGGCCAGGTCGTAGCACGGCACCAGCAGCGGCGCCACCGTGTCCCTCAGCGTCGCGTCGCCGAACACCCGCCGGAGCGACGACGAGGACGATGACGCCGACAACGACGACTTGTCCGACGACCTCTCCCCGCGCCGGAACAGCGCGGCCCACCTCCCGCGCCATCCACCTCCACCTCCGCCCCACCCGCCCTTCCCGAGGCTCGCCGCCACGAACGCCAGCGCGTCGGCGGCCGTATACTTCGGCCGCCCGTCAGCACCCCTCACAAACAGCATCGCCGCGAGCACACCGCCCGCGCCGGCCCCCGCGGCGGCGTCGAAGAAGTCGGCGACCCGGGCGTCGGGGTCGCCGGCCTTGGCCCGCAGCGCGGCCTCGAGCCGGGCCAGCGCGGCGGCTGCCAGCAGCGCGTCCCCGGGGCCCGGGCCGCAGCCGTCAATGGCCAGCACCCGCACCCTCGCGCCCCCACCACCAAGCGGCCCCCTCCCCGGCGTGCCCGGCAGCGAGCACACCCCGCCCCCGCCAGCGCCACCGCCACCGTACAAGAACTTGCTCTCGAGGAACGAGAAGATCTCGTAGCTCAGCTTGCCGAGGTCCACGTCCACCTGCGGCGGCGGCGAGGCCATGGGAGCAGGGCAGGGCACGGAGTAATGGTGGAGGGGGAGTGGGAGCTTTCGTTGGATGGGATGTCCTTATTTACTCTTCCGACTGCGCAGCTGAACCGCGCAGAGCCCACCCCGCCTCCCCGCTTATAAATCGGAGAGACGACGCTACAATGGTAGGAGCAGCACAGTACTCCATACGTACGAGCTAAATCCGCAACGCAACTGTAGAAGGCGTATTCCTATTGAACCCGCGTCCACCTGGGTGGCCATGCGGATGAGGCAGCGGTGCGCGCTTGGCGGGTACCGCGAATGCTTCGCTGACGCGTGGGTCCGGAGGCCGCTGACACGCGATCCACAATCGGCGGGTCCGGGCGTCAGTGGGCCGGCACGGGCCGCACGTGCGAG
>NC_057808.1:54309840-54314546 GCF_018294505.1 Triticum aestivum | reverse complement strand
GGGGCGGGGCCGGTCAGCTAAGCTGCTTCCTCGGGCCCGCACTGTCAGTTTGGGTAGGTGGGCTGTGGGATCAGGGTGACCTGGCCGGCCACCTTTCTTCCTCGCTCGCCTGCCTGGCTGGCTGCAGCATGCAGGAGCAGCTTCGCGTAATTGCACGGCTGCATGCACGCGTACGCGCAATACGCACGGACGGTACCACCCTAGCTAACTATAGCTTGATCAGTTGATCTAGTGCGGTAGACTGTGGAGTTCGTGACTTCGTACTGCCGCGTTCATGGTTGCGGCACGTACGTCGTCTGGCCTATCGGAGGCCGATGCTTATTGGTGACCCAATGTGATGTGCCACTCATCATCGTACATCCTCTTGCGCCTGTATGCTCCGTCGATGATCGATCCATCTCCGTATCTTCTTCTACGCGTATGCATTATTGCAGTGACGATATGTGTATGCTGTAGTACGCAATACAGTTAGAGGAAGCTTGTGCGGTCGATCACGTACACGTACCCTTTGGCCCAGCTGGGTGATCGAGGTAAAAAGGACTGAGAGCATCTACAGCCGGACTTAATCCGGCCCCTCAAACGCCCGCGAATGCAGCCGGACGCGCCCGCGGCACTGACCGGGCACTTCTTAAAAAATGCAATCCATATTCGGACACCTCAATTACCACATTTCAATTTCAAACAAACTCATGCAACTATGTCGGAGCACACACATCGTCAGGCTACTCCATTACACTATGCTAAACATGTCATCGTATTATCAAAATTTGGCATGTTTGGCTATGATGGACTTCATCCACAGTTGCCCCTGCCCTTCCCGGCGCCCTTGCCGTCCTTCACGTGAAAGTACCGGTCGAAGACACAATATGGATCGAGTCGGATCTGCTCGTCGCTGCAGCTGTCCTCGCCGTCGTTGTCCTCCTTCTCCTCCTTCGGTGGCAGTCCGGCCATGGCACGGACCGCCTGATTCTGCTCTTGGGCGACGGCGCGCGTGTTCCTCCGCGGCCGATTCTTCATAATGCGGGCGCGGATGGCTTCCTCCGCATCAGCTGCCTCCGCCACCGCCATTTCCGCCGCGACACGGGCCTCGGCGGCCCTTATCCTCTCCTTCCCACGGCGGGCCGCCCGTTCCCGGTGGGACTCATACTCTGCCCGAGCGGTGATGGGGAAGGAGAGGTGTTTCAACCAGGACCGCGAGGATCCAACACCAGAGGACCCGAGCGCCTAGTGAGCCGATGCTATGGCGTCACGGCGAACAGATCTGTCCGTCGGGCGGGGGCTGTCCTCCTGGGAGCGGCGGAGTGCAATGCGGACTACCATTGCCTGCTCCAACCCACACGGGACGACACCCCAGTCGACGGATCCGGACTGGTCAGAGTCCGATCCGCTGCCTGCCATGGCGGAGAAGGCCGAAAACCGCCGGAGGTGAGCTTGGGTGGCGGAGGGAAGTGGCTAGGGTTTGCTCCTGCGAGAGGATGAGGACGAATATAAGTGGGGTCGAGTGCGCCAGCATGGGCCAGGTCCGACGTGACGGGCGTGCCCGGACGCCCCCATATTTGAGCTGGGTATGGGGGTGCCGGTTAGTCAGGGCGTTTGATGCCCGTTTGAGGCGTCCGTCTTGATGAAAAAAACGTGACCGGTCAGTGACCGGGCAGCCCGCCCGGACGTATGAGCCGGATTTTGAAAGGTCCGGCTGTAGATGGTCTAAGAGAAAGATCTTGTGCGCTGCCTGTTGGACTTGGGAGTACTGAAATGAGAAAATAATTCCATGTTACTTCTTTTTTTGCTTGTTTGAAGGAAGTTTTACTCCAAAGTAACGGCCTTACAGTCTGCTAATACAAGATTATAAATGAGCTGCGCCTGAAAACGTTTTTATGTACGGAAATGACTTTGAGCCGAGGCGTTGAATGATCATCGTCATCAAGATCATGGTTGACATCTTGCACCGGAGAACAACCGACCAAACGGGATCGAACAGCTGGTGCGTCTGAGTATTATATATATTTCTGTGGATGGATATGAATCATGCTTCATGCATGCAAATGCAATCACTCTAATATTATTATTGTTGCTCAATGCCTAATCGCCGGTCCTTCCGGTGCACATCATATCGCGCGATGGTGGATGATCGACGTCGCAACCAGCTGATTAGCAGCTAGGATCAGTGTGCAGTACGTGTACGTGGCTACGTGCACGGCATTGAACAAGACCTTTGAACTTGATAACCGGCCGGCCGGAGCAGTTATTGGTTAAACTGCAGATTGGTTGAACTTAGGTGTGTGTGGTAACTGCAGCTTGGTTGGTTGGCTGGTTGGTGCGACCGTGCTGCGCGCAGCTTTTTCACCGCCGTCGCCGTCAGGTTGACACCATCAAACGTCGTATCATTGCGGAAAGAGGTTTGTTTGTCGACTATGCATTCATGGATCGACAAGGCAATTGGAACTGCATGCCACGTACGCATTTCATATAGCCATGCATCCACGCTGTCGATGTGTCAAAAGCAGCCAGCTGCCAACAGATACGCTCTTCCTCGCTGCCTTTTGAATGTTTGTAAAATTTCATTAAGAGAGGCACCTCCGATCCATATTAATGTCGCTGATTTAGCAATTCATTCACTTTTATTTACTCAGCACATAAGCTTGACTTAATAAGTCAAAGTTTAAAAAGTTTGACCAAGTTTATAGAAAACAATCCACACTTTCACAATAACAAATACTATATGTGATATGAAAATATACTCAATGATAATCTAATGGGATTTATGTGGTATTGTGGATGTTATTGTTTTTATATAATTGATCAAAGTTTATAAAATTTGACTCGACAAAGCTAAAATGTGATGTAAGTAAAAATGAAGAAGTACAAAATTATACTAAATCAGCGATAATTAATATGGATCAGAGGGAGTAGTATTTTAGTTTGTGAGATGCATCAAATTTCGTGTGAGGATTTTTAATAGCAATTAACTGTTTGCTATTTTCATATCCATATTTTCACTCTTTTTTTGCGGGAAAATACTTACATTACTCACGTAGCATCGCTACCATCAAAAGTAGATTGTGTGACAACCTCATGAGGGCCCGAACCAAGCCAAACCATAGTGCGGCCAGAGCTCCTACCATAAGATGCCAACAAATGACTTACGATATTTTGACTAATGTGAGTAATACAAGAATTCCATTGTTCCATAAGTTGCTTCATTTCATGAACAATAGTACTGTTTCGTGATCTGTCCATATCTTCCTTACGGACTAAATTAACATCCTCCCAACAATCTGACTCAATTATTATTGGTCATTGACTCCATTTTAATGCCAGAGATAATCTTTCTTTAATCGCAGATAATTCAGCCTCTAGTGCATCATGGCAATGAAGAAGATGTTAACAAGCACCGAAAATAACATCACCCTCATGATCACGAAGAACCATACCGGTGCATGTTGTCCCGTCATTCGGTTCAAATGCTCCATGCTTCACCCGTCTTGCATTACACACGTATCATCCACACTTGTTCCTGTACATATATGAAAACAATGGTTTTTAGTTTTTAGTTTTTTGTACTCATCAAAGACATATCAACACCCTTTTATAAATATTCTATAAACCTATACATCCAAACAAAGAAATCTGAAGAAGAAAAATATTTCGAATGGTATGCGAGGACTGTGGAGCACCCTTCCATGCAGGTGACGATCTCTGCATCATCGAGGTGGGAATGTAGGTTTGGGAAGGCTGATTTAGGGTCAGTCTTTTGGGTGACTTACAAAAAATAAACTGCCTCTCCCCGACTTAAAAGATAAGTCGCTCCCTAAATTTGTTGAGACTTCTTAATTATTTCATAACTACTTTAGAAGCCGCAAGGGATAAGAGAGACGGCATATGTGAAAAGCTGAAGAGGGGGCAACTTATTTTTTAAGCTACCAAAAAACCAACCCTTGGTGCATTAAGTAACAAGTATGTGAACAAAAGAAGGTAGAGGGGCCGTTATTTGTGAGAACCAATGAGATATATTTTGTAGAGTGGGTAATTGGTGGCTTTTCACAATGACATACTCCGTAGTTTTCAGGATGGTATAGCTAACTTGACCATTAGCTCTTGTGTAAGGGTGTTCTCTCACATCACCAAAGCATCATCGAATAAAGTATACACTAAGTGACTTGAGCGAGTTTTGAGTAGCCAACACGTACAGAAGTTGCGCTCCCACACGTGCACCAGAATGTGTAGACCGGTCAAGCGACGAAACTAGCTTGGTCAGCCATGGAAAGCTGCAGTTAACTTGTTCCGATCGACCGGCCTTATCCTGGACGTAAAGTACTTAAGCTTCATCACAAGTCTTATTAATCTCTATTAGTGTGCACGTACGCAGAGGCGATGAAAAGGCAGATAGATACCTGAAGGAGGCGACGACGACTACAGCGGTTGACGCGTGCAAGGGTGCCATGCCTCGACTATCAATCACATCGCATCGTGCGTGCATGTTTCGCATACGTACGCTGCAAGCACTAGTAGAAAAAGAGGCTTCCATACACCCCCATTAGTCCCCAAAACAATCGAACCGCGACAAAAGGGGCCTTTAGTCGCGGTTCGGGAGGAGACCCGCGACCAACTATCTGGGCCCAGCGCGCTCGGTCGACAGCTGGCGGACGGGAGGGGCTTTAGTCCCGGTTGGCCTGGCCAACCGGGACTAAAGGTCCTCGAAGGCCTTT
>NC_057808.1:54308547-54309182 GCF_018294505.1 Triticum aestivum | reverse complement strand
CTGCCCTTGCCCGCCGCCCGCCGCCCGACGCCCTGCGCGCCGCCGCCCCCGTCCCCAGTGAGCGCCGTGGAAAGTAGGGTTTTACCAGGACAATGACCCGTACTGTTACAGAAGCCGTAAGAGAAAGACGGACCGGGATGCAGATATTATGACGAAGTTTGCATCGGAACTCCATGAGTTGAAGCAGACCGTGCATGAACTAGTAAAAGAAAAATCGGCTGCAGGGCCGCATGAAGATCATGAAGCGGATCGCGGAAGCCAGCAACGGAGAAGCAGCGTGGCTTCCACGGATGCCCCGCCTGGTGCTAGTGCACCGATGATCGAGATTCGTGCACCGGAGCCTCACTACCCCGTGGATGATGTAAAGGAGATGAAAGAATGTGATCTGCATTATCCCGTGGGGAACGTTTCCACGAAGGTAGCTAGCGGCAGTGCTTTACCCTGTACACCTGGAGCACTCCACCACAACAACCCCATTGCATATGGCTATGCTCGTGTCACGGTGGAAGACATAGTCCAAGGGTTTGAGGACCTGGAGATTGACAAACCTACACCCGAAGGGGAGAGAAGACTTGGAGATGTCAAGCGCCAGTTCATTCTATGGAAAAAGAAGTACATAGTGTTTCCAGGCGAGG